>NC_133771.1:133826401-133893332 GCF_003597395.2 Chelonoidis abingdonii
GGGATAGCTACCCATAATGCAATGCTCCGGAAATCAACGCTAGCCTCGGTACATGGACGCACACCGCCAAATTAATGTGCTTAGTGTGGCCGCGTGCACTCGACTTTATACAATCTGTTTTAAAAAACTGGTTTCGGTAAAATCGGAATAATCCCGTAGTGTAGACATACCCACACACACACACGATTATCAGCTCTTTGAAGCCACCCCACTGGAGAGCTGTCCACACACTAGTTTCAAAGTGGATTCTCCAGGGATCAACAGACAAAGGATTTGTGGATAAATAGCCTGGTTTTTAAGCGGCTCAGGGCCTTCTTCCTGATTCAGCGATGGAAAGGGACCTCTGGTCCAGGGAGGTCCCAAAATCCTTAAGGAAGTATTGGAAGGGCTGGGCCTACTGGGGCCCCATACAACTGTGCATTTTTTCTTAGCTGAAGCTGTTATAAAATTGGAAACGACAAGGAAACCCCTGGGATGGGGTGTTGAAGGACTGCTCCTGCCAGGGCCCAGGTTAGAGTTGGGGTGATCTCTGGTAAGCTTATTAGCACATGTGTAAGTTCTTCTCTTGTTCTTAAAGTTTTCTCTGCAGCATTTTATCTTAAGAATAAAATAGTCTTGCAGAGAAAGAGCTCCATGGTATCTCTAGCTGGGGGCAGTCACACTGTTAACCATCTCTGAAAAGAAAGCAAGTAGAGGCAGGCAACTGTGCAGTTTGGAAATACCCCCCTCAGAAGGGAGAGAAATGCAGGTGTCTGTACAAAAAAGGCAGAAGCTGGGGAGTTGGAAGCCTTGCTGGGTGTGCAGGTGCAGCTCCCCTGAACTGTGACACTCTCAAGTTATAAATCTCGCATTGGGTAGCCCTCTGGCCTTTGGCAAGTTACACTAGCATCTCTCCCTCAGTCTCCCTAGCTGTAAAATGGGAATACTATAGTAGAACCCCTATTTGGCAGCCACACTTTCTCAATTCCCCAGATCTCATTTTCTTGTGAACTACCAATTTCTATCCCTGTTCTCATGAACTCCCTGATTTTCTGAACTCCCAATTCCCCACCCCAAATGAAAAAATGTTCTGAAAATGTTCTGCCTCCAGTTCCCCCAGAGTTCATATCCCCCATTGCTGGGCTCCTCTGTCTCCTCAGGGCAAACTGCTCCGCAGGAAATACTGCAATAACCTCTACAGTCACTGCATGCTGGAAGACAGAGAAGCAGAATCCATGGTAGGCCAGTGGGGGAAGTACACTGGGCAACTGGGCCGGCCCCAGCCACAAGGCTGTTAAAGGCTAAAAAGTGTACAGGACTCATCCAAGTTTATAGCAACAATACCAGCATTATTTTTAAAGATCAGGAGCAAACACAGTTACCCACAGTAGCAACTAGATACCAGCATCAGACAAGTAGTTCTAGTGCAGTGGTGGTCATGGTGTAAAAATAAATAAATAAATGCAGGAAGAATTGCAAGATGACATTTAATTTTTTCCATTACAATGAAACAAGCCTAGGTTTTCTGTAGCTTTAAGCAATGGCAGATTTGCAAGTCCCCCAAACAGTTTTCACTGTTGCATTTAGCAACAATCTGCCAAAACCAAGGTGATAAAAACAGCTGCAAATTTTAGCTTTTCTTTTTCCATAATATTTCTCCCATAAGAGATTCGGAAACTCATGATAGACCTCACTAATTTGCAAGCCTCTTGCATGCCAGATAGCTCAGAAGGGAGAAAATGTTATACATTCACTTTAGAACCAAGGTACTGCTGGACCCATTGGCTAAAACCTAATCCTAACCAGTCCCCTGGAGCAAGAACTGTTACATTTCAGAACTAGACAAAGATATATATGACTGCACACTAAGACAATTAGCATAATACACTTTTCAAGGCTCACTATGCTATACTGCATACTCCAGACTGGAAAGCTACATTCTTCACAGAAAAACATGGCATTTTGGGAAGAGTATCTAATCTATCACCTACGGTTCAAAGTGTCAGTGAGTCATTTATATCCAGCCAAACAGAAAGCGTAGATAAGACTGGGGCATGCCACTAGAAAAGTCAAAAACACGTTCCCCTTAAAGTCAAAATCATTTATCATATTCAATTTTGGGACCATATTTGATGCTCACATCTCATTAATTTTAACCTAGCAGAGACTAGCTATGTCATTATATTTTGTACATATTTAACTTCATATTGTCCAGCAGCTGGTAGACCTCAGGCTATACAGTACCTTTTGTCTTGAATAGCTATTTATATTCCATGTAACTTCTTTTTCAACAGGTATAACCGTACACCATCAGTGCACAAACAGCACATTGAAATTTTGGATAATTTGAAAGAGGGCAGAATACTTCAATGTTGGTGCTAGTTATGAAACCTGCCATTTTGTCAGTAACAAGAGAAGCATAGGGAATCCTCATTTCTGGCTTCAAGGTGTTAATGCCCATCAGAACCGCATCTAGGTCACATCTGATATGTGCAGGATTTGACATAGGGCATACTGCGACTGATTGAGAACAGCTGCATTAGCACTAGAACTAAGGGGGAGTCACTGTACATGAAACCCTCTACAGTCTCTTCGTTTGGGGGGTTGTTCTCATCATGGACAGCAGGAATTGCTGCCAAAGATGTATAACTATTAAAGGATGCTGGGAAGACACTGTGATGGGTTCAGTCACAGCGGCCCCCATGGGACTGTCACCTGATGTGCTGAAACTACCTCTTAGCCCATTTTCCCTGCCAGCTTGGGACTCCAGAACCCTGTTTTGTTGAGCCAGGCACGCTACTCCACTGCAACACAGACCCAGGGTCTGAACCATGCCCCTAAAGCTGCAGGCTTTAAACATAACTGTTCAAGAGGTTTCTTATTTTCAGCATCCACAAACACTCAACTCCCAATGGGATCCAAACCCACAAATAATCCATTTTACTTTGTATAAAGCTTGTACAGGGTAAACTCAATTGTCTGCCCTCTATAACACTGATAGAGCGATATGCACAGCTGTTTGCCTCTTCAGGTATTAATCACTTACTCTGGGTTTAATAGTAAACAAAAGTGATTTTATTAAGTATAAAAAGTAGGATTTAAGTGGTTTTAAGCGATAGCAGACAGAACAAAATAAGTTACCAAGCAAAATAAAACAAAACATGCAAGTGTAAGCCTAATACATTAAAGAAACTGAATAAAGGTAAATCTCACCCTCAGAGATGTTCCAATAAGATTCTTTCACAGACTAGACTCCTTCTTAGTCTGGGCTCAATCCTTTCCCCTGGTACAGTTTTTGTTAGGGCCAGCTCAGGTGGTAATTAGGGGATTTCTCATGACAGCACCCCCCTTTGTTCTGTTCCTCCCCCTTTTATAGCTTTGGTACAAGGCAGGAATCCTTTGTCTCTCTCTGGGTTCCCACCCTTCCTTCTAAATGGAAAAGCACCAGGTTTAAGATGGATTCCAGTACCAGGTGACATGGTCACATGTCCTGTGAGACTCCAAACCTCCATTATTTCCATCCTGACTCACAAGAACACAGGAAGGCATACAAGTAAACAGAGCCATTTACAACCAATTTTCCTGGTTAATGGGAGCCATCAAGATTCTAAACCACCATTAATGTCCCACACTTTGCATAATTACAATAGGACCTCAGAGTTAACTTCATATTTCTAGTTTTAGATACAAGAATGATACACACATACAAACAGGATGAACACAGTCAGTAGATTATAAGCTTGTAATAAGTAATGATACCGTACAAGAGACCTTTTGCATAAAGCATGTTCAAGTTACATCATATTCATATTCCAAGCATATTTTCATAAAGCATATGAAGTGCAACGTCACAGACACTATAGCAAGAGGTGACACATTTAGCATTAAGCTAGGAAAAACTATGGCATGGGGTGGGAGGGGGAAAATCACAGAAGCCAGACTATTCTACTATCTGTCTGGTTTGCTGTGCTGCATTTTCTGTGAACGAGTTAAATATTTTCTACTTTTAATATGTTAAATCATTAGGATAATTTAATGTGTGGCCTGAGCACCTATAGCCTGGTATTTGCAAAATTAATAATTCCCCATTCATGTTCTGAATCCCAGTGGAACGCAAGTTATTAAATACCCATGTAACATAAGAACAGCCATACTGGGTCAGATCAATGGTCCATCTAGTTCAGGTTCCTGTCTCTGACTGTGGCCAGTGCCAAATGCTTCAGAAGGAATGAACAGAATAGGGCAATTATCGAGTGATCCGTTTCTTGTCCAATCCTAGCTTCTGGCAGCCAGAGGTTTAGGGACATCTGAAGAATGGGGTTTATCCCTGACCACCTTGGGCCACAGATGGAGCTATCATCCATGAACTTACCTAATTCTTTTGTGAACTCACTTATAGTTTTGGCCATCAGAACATCCCCTGGCAATGAGTTCCACAGGTTAACTGTGCACTGTGTGAAGCACTGCCTTTGTTTGTTTTAAACCTGCTGCCTATTAATTTAATCAGGTGACCCCTAGTTCTTGTGTTAAGTGAAAGGGTAAATAACACTTCCTTATTCACTTTCTCCACACCCATTCATAAATTCATAGTCCTCTATCTTATTGCCTCTCGTCGTTTCTTTTCTACTGAACAGTACCAGTCTTTTTAATCTCTGCTCCCATGGAAGCTATTCCATACCCTTCATCAGTTTTGTTGTCCTTCTCTGCACCTTTTTCAATTCTAATATATCTTTTTTGATATGGGGCAACCAGAACTGCATGTAGTATTCAAGGTGTGGGCATACTATGGCTTTATACAGAGGCATTATGATATTTATTGTCATATTATCTAGTCCTTTCCTAATGGTTCCTAATATTCTGTGAGGTTTTTTTGACTGTGGCTGCACATTGAGCAGATGTTTCAGAGAATTATCCACAATGACTCCCAGATCTCTTACTTGAATGGTAACAGCTAACTTATATCCCATCATTTTGTATGTATAGTTGGGATTATTTTCTTCACATGTATGTTACTTTGCACTTTTCAACACTGGGCAACAAAATGGCAGATGAAATTCTGTCACCCGGTTTACCGAGATCCCGTGGTAAATTTTCACAGTCAGATTTGAATTTAACTATCTTGAGTAATTTTATATCGTCTGCAAATGTTGCCACCTCACTGTTCAGCCTCTTTTCAAGATCATTTATGAATATGCTGAATAGCACAGGTCACAGTACAGATTCTTAGGGAACCCAGCTATTTACTTCTCTCCATTGTGAGAACTATTTATTCCTACACTTTGCTTCCTATCTTTTAACCAGTTCCTATCTTTTAACCAGCCCATGAAAGGAGTTTCTTTCTTATCCTATGACTCCTTACTTTGCTTAAGAGCCTTTGGTGAGGGATCTTGTGAAAGTCCAGATACACTGCAGCCACATGTCCGCGTTTGTTGACCCCCTCAAAGAATTCTAATAGATTGGTGAGATGTGATATCCATTTACAAAAGTTATGTTGACTCTTCTCCAACAAATTGTGTTCATTTATGTGTCAGATAATTTTGTTCTTTACTATAATTCCAATCAATCTGCCTGTTAACTTAAATTAGGTTTACCAGTCTGTAATTCCCAAGATGGACCTTGGAGCATTTTTTAAAAAATAGGTATTACATTAGCTATCCTCCAGTCATCTGATACATATGCTAATTTAGGCAATAGGTTACATACCAATTAGGAGTAAATTTAATTGGTATGTAACCTATTAAAGTTAATTAAAGTTTCAAACAACTTTGTTTCCAAATGCTTCAGAAAGTTTACAATTTAACTAAAATTTCAGCAAATGTATGATGTGATGATTTGCTAGATCTAAACTTCTAAACAATTAGTATTTAGCAGGGTCTGTGTTGCAAAGGAAAACTCCCCAGCAGATGACTAACTGTCTAATACTTTTGAAATGCAATTCCACAGGCAGAAAGGAGCCATTTGCAGCATGTTTCAGACCCACGGTTCTCGATAACACCAAAATCTGGCATGCAATCGGCTTTGATTAAAGGTCTCCCTTTCGTCTGAGATGCTGTTTTCCCATTGTATATCCCCAGAGTACATGTCTATTACATCTCACAGGGAATGCTGCTGCACAGTCAAGAAGCCCATTGTGCTTAATAGAATTCAGATTATTCTAGTTTTTATTATCATCATGGAGGCACTACAGCAGACCCACAGTTAGGACTGTGTTGAGAGTTGCACTGAGATATCATAGTAGCAGGTAAAGACAAAAAAATCCATTTAGATAACCAAGAACACCTGGGAATCAAGATTATTGTAGATCACTAAGCAATGGATTGATGGGCTTTCCAATTCTAATATGCAGCACAGAGTACAAGGAGCAAAACCACCCTCACAACTGGCGCCCTTTTTGGAATTCTCAGAAAAGAAGCCAAGGAACCTGGCAGGACTGAAAGTCTCTCATTCCTTGAGCTGGCCCTTCTAGAGCAAGATGAGGGTGCATTGGCAATGCAGTGTGGGGAAAATTGCACTGGTGCTGCTGGAGTTGAACCCTGTTCTGTGGACATATATTCTGCAGGACTGTCATGCCAGAACCTTTCATGAACACCAAGAGGCACTAAAAACTAATAAGGAGTTTCACAAAGTACCATATTGTGTCTCTTTTAACACTGTCTGGAGTTGTCTGTAAAGTGGGGTTAAGTAATAAAAGAGCACCAACACATGAAGTATGTTCTTCACCTATCAGAATGGAGCTATGAAATGTAACTCCTACTTATCTTCCTACTGTATTTTCCATTGCATGCATGCGATGAAGTGAGCTGTAGCCCACAAAAGCTTATGCTCAAATAAATATGTTAGTCTCTAAGGTGTCACAAGTATTCCTGTTCTTTTAACTCCAAGAAGGACATTTTTTAACACAACATTATTTTATACTTGATAGATATAAACTAGTATAATAAAGATCAGAAATTGGCCTGAGTCAGGGATTTACAGGGGTATAAATGAAATCAGAATCTGGCCCTTAACCTAAAAACAGTAAAACCATGCCAAATAGCTACAGCTTCTAAACAGAACTGCTATTTCTGCACATAAGCTATTCCAAGGCATGACTAAGTGAATTCCTACCAACAGACTGGAGTTCAGTCTAAGGCTTTAACATAATTGGCTATATGTCTAAATATCCCTTTCATACAAAAGCACCCGAAGCAGACAATATATGACTAGCATTTCAGAGATAAGATAAATATTCAGTTTCTCAGTCAGCTGCATTTCTGGCATAAGAAATCTCTTTAAGGTCTGAGCAATTCGCCCTGCTTATTTAGCACAGACCTGTGGACTACAGAACTAAATTTTTTGGGGAGGCACTAGAAACAACTAGTTATGCTTCTTCAATGTCTTCAGTATAATTACGACTCCTTCCATTCTCTTCAGTTTTCTGCATTTCATTTGCCCCCTCTCCCCGCTGCAGTTGTCTCCTTCTGCCAAACCCCAAAACAGACCAAGTTTGGAGGAGGAGCCGTGCCAAATTTTCAGTAGGTGCGAGCAAAGAGCACAACATTTTGCAGAAAGTGCCTCCTTCTTCCTCAACAGACTCAGACTTGAGTGATTTTCCTCTTCATGCACCCTAATCACTCCCTTTCAGGTTGATTTCCCTTTGAGAAAGCTTCACCAAAGGAACAAGAAACCAGCTGTTCCGTGTACAGTGAATGTGTTCCAGAGGCATCCTGATCAGACGTTCAAGGCATGCTGAGGTGTGTTTGATAGAGAAGCCCTATGTGCACTTTGGACAGATCAATCAGGTGGCCCTAGCACACAGACAGAGTTGCCAGGCATTGAGTTTTAGTTTTCTTAAAGATAAAATAGGCTAGCAGGGTTGTTACTGAATAAGGAACTAATACAGTAGTGGATAAGGATTGATAACATAATGAAATAAGGGGCCTTTCTGAGGGGATGTGGTAAGACGAGGAACTTCATTTGAATCCAAAAATTCACTGACATAACAATTGACTAAAGAGTCCAGAATTCTGAATACATATTAATTGGATTATTGGATATTGGGTTTTGTGTACAGCTCTATCACTTCTGTTTCTACACTGTTTTTTTTTCCCCTCTTGATCTTTTTCTTGTTTCTTGGTCAGATGTAAAGACAGCTTTGTGCCAAAACTACTTCTCTTCAACCCCAATCTAGGGCTGCTGATTTGTTTGTCCAGAAGCAGCCCTGCTTTTGTTTGACCTGCATTTGTTTGACCGATGACAAACATTGCTTGCCGCAGGTGTAAATCAGCTTGGCCTGAGGAGGAGGGAAATGGCAAAACTCAGGACGTTTGTGGGGGCAGTAGGCACAATATTGGCCCAGTATCCTTTGATTACAAAAAATCAGACAGAAAAATGTCATAAGCCAAGAAAACTGTACTCAATTACCCAGTTAAAAGTATAGTGAACATCTTGACTGGAAAAAGCAGACAAAAAATTAGATACTCTGCAGTTTTATAGAATCTCAGAATCTCTTCAGCTATGGAAGCAAAAAGGCAGCGAAACTTCCCTGTAATGCTGCAAATAATTGAGTCTCTAGGAGAAAGATCGGGAAGCAGGAGGAGGTGGGGAGGTCAGGAAGTAGACCCTCTTGGTCCAAAACTACACAGAAAAACACAGGGAGGTTTGGCGGGGAAATTGAGGCACATCCCATCTAATGCTTAACATCTGGGAGCTCTGGTTACATCCAATATGCTGCAGCTTCTGAAAAGTTCCCATTTCAGTGGGCTGCATGAAATATATTTACTTCATTGAGTGTAATGGCTGCTTTGGAATGACAATTTATTTTTAGCAACACTACAGAATTATTTTGTTTTCCTTAGCGTATTTATGAACAGAACAATGTGGAAATGCAGCTGCTGGAGCCCTTTGTTCTGCTTAAGTACAAGACACCAAGAAAGACAGACTGTATATAACCATACAACTGTGTTGCATTAAAGATACTGAGGATCTAATGTTAGTAAAGACATTGTTGGATACTTGACATTTTTAAACATCAAGCCCTTTATAACTCCCCAGAGTAGCTTATTCTAAGGCTGCTGTCAAAATAAGAAGGCAGGCTGGAGGAGATTAGATTGCTGAAATTTAATGTTTTGTTTTTATTCTTATTCTAAAAGAAATCAGGAAAGAAAGGAATCAGTGCCTGCGAAATATGCATGTGCACACAAACAGGTCACTGCATGTAAAAGCATATTTGCACCTCCAAATATGTTACAGCACAGACAGGTGGGTGCTTGTGCATGCCATTACCAGTTATCTGCACGCAGTTCCTTCCTTTGCATGAGCATTGGTGTCTTATAGGTGCAGTCACCTACTTGTGTGAGCACACATTCCTTTTGGGGGCACAGCTTATGTACTAAACCTCAAATTCCCAGCAGTGGTCTGGTGGCCTGATATTTACTTTGCTTTTAGAGGTTAAAACAATAGAAAAACTGGATACAATAAATTAGACTTTTCTTCCTAGGTCAGCAGTATTCTTTATTTAAAGGGGGTAGTGGGTTGAATGTTTGGAAAGACACAGTGGTATATGCCTAATCTGTTATGTACTCCAGCAGACTGCTGACACATCACTTAGCTTCTGGGTACAAACATTTTTTTTTCCTTTTTCCTCTAGGCAATATCCGGTTGATGATATTAAATTTCAAAACTATTTGCTGCCATGAGAGGTCTTGCTCCCATTGTTCCTTTGGCAGACCAAAAGTGACAGAAAGAAAACAACTTGCTGGCACTGTACTCCAAAGACTTCTCTCCAAAATAATCTGGACTCTCTGCCATAGTTATATTTGCATGTGAAAGATTTACAAACAACAGTACTTAAAGGCATAAGTGACTATGAACCAAATTCTGCCCTCCATGACACTGATGTAAGCTAGGACAAATTCCATTTTCTTAAAAGAGGTTACTCATTTACACCAATGTTTTGGAAAGCAGAATTTGGTGCATTGTCTATGAAGCCTTGCTGTACTAGTAACATTTTCTGGGAAAGAGATGTTATTACATAGAACAGATTCAGAGACTCCAAGGCCAGAAAGAACAATTATGATAATCTAGTCTGGCCTCTTTTATAATAAAGGCAATAGACTTTCACCCAGTAATTTCTGCATAAAACCCATCACTTCTATTTGACTTAAGCGATAGCATCTCTTTCAGAAATACATCTGGTTTTCATTTGAACACTTCAAGTGACAGAGAATCCACTACTTCACTAGGTAATTATGGATGTATTGGTCTAATTCTCTTTAACCTTGCTCCAGTACACAGAAATGAAATAATGGAGCACATGGCAAACACAAAAGCAGATTCAAATGTCCAGTAAATTAATAATGCAAATCTGGTGTCAACTCATGTAATCCTCTCCTGAAGATCACCTTCTGTGACTCGTAGAGTTGGACAAAAGCAAGGACTACAGATTTTGGCCCAATAGTATTCAAGTTGGACCTTTTTAGTAATGATGTACCTGAGCAACAAAGTTCTGATTCAAGTCTCTGGATATTTAGGAAGTACTGGGATCCAGCATTTTGCTGCGACCAATTCCAGACAGGGGCCTGTATTAAAATCTAGATAAATAGTGAAGAGAAAGGTAGTTTCACTAAAAATATTATGCTGCTTAAGAAATTATTTCTTTCTGAAGACAGTCACTGCTCAGAAAAAAGTCTCCATTTAAATCCTCCACCAGACCAAAGTTTGTGGCCAAACCATGATTAACTGTCATCTTGTCATAACTTAATTTCTAAGGAAATTCCAGAAGATTAGAAAAGTTCTAACGTGGTGCCTAAATTCAAAAAGGGCAAGCGGGATGACCCAAGTGCCTATAGGATTGTTAGCCTGACATCAACCCTGGGCAAAAGCAAAACAAAGGAAAAACTAATATGGGATTCAACTGTTAAAGCGTTAAAAGATAGAAATAACAATGCCAATCAACATGGTTTTATGGAACATAGGTCCTGTCCAACAAACCTGATTTCCTTCTTTGCTAAGATTACATGTTTGATGATGAAGATAACTATGCAGATGTGAAAGACTTTTGAAAGGCATTTGATTTTATACCACACAATATTCTGATTAAAAAATTAGCATTATACAATATCAATAAAGCACATTTTAAATGGAATGAGGAACAGATCTGAAAAAATAGTTGTCGTTGGGGAGTCGTCATTGAATGGGTGTGTTGGTTTCCAAAGGAATCAGTTCTAGGTCTGATGCTATTCAACATTTTCATCAGCGGTCTGGAAGTTAATAAAAAAAGCACTGCAGATAAAATTTGCAGAAGTCACAAAGATTAGTGGAGTGGTAAATTATGATGATAGAGCAGTCATGCAGAGTAAACTGGGCCCATGCAAACAAAATGTGTTTTAATACAGCCACACGTAAAGTTATACGCCTTGGAACAAGGAATCCGGGGCTTACCTATAGAATGGGGAACTATATCCTGGAAAGCAGTAACTCTGAGAAGGACTTAGGAGCCGTAGTAGACAAGCAACTGAACACAAGGTCCCAGTGTGATATTGTGGCAAAAAGAACTAATGCAGTCCTTGGATCTATGAACAGGGGAGCAAGAATAGGGAGGTGACAGATATACTGGAATAGCGCATACACTTATTGTGTTCACTTTTTAAAAAGATGTTAAAAAATTGGATAGGGTGCAGAAAAGAGCCACACAAATGATTTGAGAGCAGGAGAAAATGCCTGACAGAGAGCAACAGAGCACTGAATCTGTTCAGTTTAACACAAAGAAGATTGAGAGGTGAGTTGATGACAATGCAGAAGCACTTTCACAGGGAAGAAAATACTGTGAACTAAAGGGCCTCTTTAATCTAGCGGAGAAAGGCAGAGCAAGAACCAGTGGCTAGAAGCTGAAGCCAGAAATACTCAAATTAGAAATAAGACACAAATTTAACAGTAAGGGTGATTAAGAATTGGAACAAGTTACCAAGAGAAATAGTAGATTCCCCCATCTTGCTGTCTTCGAATCAAGACGGGATGCCTTTCAGGTTGCTAGTCACTGGGTCCCTGAGCTGGAACCTGGAGTACTAGATGGGCCTGGGCTCCCCTATTCAGCCACTAGCAAGGTGGCACAGGACCTGGGGTTGGAACAGAAGACTGCCTGAGACTGCATAAGGACACCTTGTGCAGTAGGACTTTTGTACCCTGGATTGGAGAGGTGATGGGGACTATATAGTGATCTGGCCAGAGGCCTGAGACATGAAGAAGGTGTATCCTGAGCCATGGAGGAAGAAAGGGACCACAATGCAAGCAATTTACAGAAATGGGGGCCAGATGGGGCGAGAGCTAAGTCCCAGGCTTATTCACAAGAAAGCATACCTCCAGTGAATGGAACCCTTTTCCAGTGTCCACATGCCAGCACAACATGTGAATGAATTATTCAATAAAATGTTATACAATGAGATGTTATATGGGGTGTCAACCTGTGAGTTTCAGATAGATCCAGGGTGTGTGTGACTGCCTTTCCTTTCTTTAGAAGAGTCTGCTGAAACAGAGTGTCATTCTATGAGAAACACAGAGAAGTAAAATTCACAGATGTGTTCACACTTAAAGGTAAGAAACTGATTCAGCAAAATCTTTGCATCACCTTTGATAGTTGTATTCTGTCTACCAGAGGCTCAGCTGAAATGACTGCTATTATTTTTTAACTTCAAGTCTAACAATATCCTTCACCTATGAGAGAAATGCTGTTGTGTTTATATTTTTGGTGGTGATTTAAAGATCCTCTTGAAATGAGAAACCTCACAATTTGCACAAGACCCTCCATAGATGAGGCAGGTGCTGTGCAAACTTTCCCAGCATACAGCTCCACCATAGTACCTACATCCTGAGCGACACAACTCTTCTTTTATTCCATTCCTGAGGAGACTGCCAATCATGCTAGATCGTGTGTGTCTACCAGGGACTGGGATGAGGAGACCGCCAAAGGAATGTTTCTTTTCCTGAAAGAACTGTCTTTCGAAACAGATTTTCTGTTCCTTCTCAAGAGTTATTTTTGTAATGTTATTAGTATTGTTAGCATTTAATGCATGTTCTGAATGTATAATATGTGCAATATGTATTGGCTTCTGGTTGAGGTTATCTTGGGATTCTTTGAATTTATTACTACATTTCATATATTGCCTATAAAAGGGCATGTGCAGCTTTCTAGTGTCTAGTTTGAACAAGAAAATCCTCAAGTTATTTGCCCAGAGCAAATGATTCTTCATTCATGGAATAAACTGTACATGGAAAGGGTTGCGTTCTTCCAACCAGTCACGAAAAACTCAAATTAAGTCGACAAAGATGCCATTATTATATCAAGCCAAACTATTCTGGTATGGCAAGATGATAGGGATACTGGACCGTATACTGCCCCCTCCACAGTCTCGCTTCCCTCCCACTCACCCATCTCAGCTCATGGGGAACAGACTTGAAAGCCTAACTCTGGGCAGCCATTTTTTAAAATCTTGCTCAATATTTTGAAACATTGCAACAAGAAATAAGCTCAGCTGACTTATAAAGGAGAAAATTGGTTTGTATTCTTATTTATGGTGTAAATTGAAGGCTTGAAAGGGTTTGGTTCTTGTTTGATTTATCTTTAAGAAAGGGTTCCTTACCTTAGAAATTATAGAAGTGGCAAGTCTGGTTTCCCCTAGTTTTGCTGAAGTATTTAAAGGGGGCAGGGTGGGTCTTTTGAATCTTTACCAAGGACAGCTTTCCTCCCACCTGTGTTTTCAGGAGTTTGAGCTTAACAACAACAGAGTTTGAAAAAAACGGTCCTACATATATATATTAAAAATTCTTTCCTCTCAGACAGTTGAATTTCTGTTGCACGGTATGTCTGATGGCATCATCCTATCAGTTTTCCAGTCAGCCATAGAATCATTTTAAGCACTGAAGAAATAATAGAATTGAAAGCAGCTCACAGTATAGTCCAAATAAAATACCTGGATAATATTTCTGAAATGTGTTAAATGCCAGTTTATATCAGTGTGACTCCAATGTATCGTTCTAATGAATTTCATGAGCCAGATTAGGCACTACGAAGGAGGAACAGGAAGCAAATTGACTCAAAGCCATCTTTCCACTACACTGATCTGATTCTGAGGCAGATGGGTGCTGGAACAGCCCCAGCAAAATACAGAACCTTATACGTCTGCTTTAAATTATTCTAGCTGCAGCACTGAGGTAACACAAAGCAAGCAGAGTTAGGGCCAGATTCTCAGACCCACCTCTATAAGCCTTTCCTTTTTGTGTATTTTTCCTACTGTGGACATTTGGCCAAATGTACAATTTGTTTCCCTTTACATTCTATTTAAGTCTGAAGAACTTTACAATGAAAGTGGGTAAAGACAGTCAATTATACAGAAGAGTGGGTTCATATATTATAGCAAAGATGACAGCTTCTCATGAATTAGTACTGAACTGATGATTCCAAACTTAAATTAGCCATTGAGTAACAGCCTTAACCACTAGACTGTGAAAAGTGACAAAGAGTCCTGTGGCACCTTATAGACTAACAGAAGTATTGGAGCATAAGCTTTCGTGGGCGAATACCCACTTCGTCAGACACATGTAGACTGTAGTAACTTAAATACCTTCATACCATGATAGGGAAGAATTCTTTAAAATAACTCAACCTTGTCTACATACAAAAGTTGTAGTGATTCAACCAAATCAGCATGGACACTTTTACATGTGTTTGAATGCCTTATATTAATTTAGTTTAGTTTAGTTTGATTCCTTACTGGGTTTAGTTAAAGTGATACAAGACTCTCTTAAACCAATTGAAGAGTGTGTACACAAGGGGATTACTCTGATTTTATGTCAGTTTCTAAATGGATTCCTTTCAATTGGTAAAACTTATGTTTATACACAGCCTAAGAGGCAATCATTTCATATCAGAGGCCAGATTTGGGCCCTGTTGTATGCAGTGGCATGTATGCTGGCATAGAGTAGATCTGGCTGCCTGCAGATTCTCCCTGATATGGGCCTATCCATGAATGGGATAGAGCCATATAGCAGCATCTGCTCTGCCCTCCCCCTCAAAGTAGGGGGCATGGCCTGGGGATGATGAGGCCAGAACATCTCTATGACCCAGCAATCCCTAGCTGCCAGAACAGTCCCTTGGGGTTGTGGGGAGCTGGGTTAACATAGAGCAACCCAGAGCAGAAGAGCCTGGATCCAACTAAAAGCAACTGCTGGAGGAGGAGGAGGAGGAATCGAGCTACTGCCACTAATAGTCACTGCTGCCTAAGAGACAAAGAGAAAAAACAAGAGTCACCTTCTAGAAGGAGCGCCACCAGCTGAACTACAATTCCTTTCCAAAAAAACCATTTCTGAGTAAGCAATTGCTGTAGAGGTCACTGCTCAGGCCCTACAAAATCATCAATGGGAAGGGAGATGGTCCGCATGATCATGAATGGGAGGGAAGGTGTCACCAAGGCAACTTCAAAGTTAAAGAAATTAGTAACAGAAACCTGCAAAGAGAGTAGAGAGGCTTATATTTCAAAACTCGGAAAATTATCCATCTTATATTTAAAACCTCTCTCTGCCTTCGGTGCAATTTACAACCATTATGTTTTCACTGAATGTTCAAAAGTCTTCTAGGTGCAAGAGGGACAAATACCACACACTTCTCCCACCTCCCTCTGTTGCACTTTTTCCCCCTACTGAATTGTAGAAATTACTACTACCAGGTCATATATAAAAAATGAGTTTGAATACCTTGTGAAAAGGTGGTTGGAAAAGGAGGTTTTTCCCTCTAACAATATACATACTTCTCAGTAATTTGGAACAGCACTGCTTTGGCGTACCACATTAGACCTTTTGCTTTATGCCATTCTTCAGTGAAACTAGAAACAGCAGCATCAGGTGCCAGCTGGCACATGTGGTAGTGATGTGGGAGGAGGAAGAGATTTCTTTTTCCTCAAGAAAGGGACAACTATGGAAACTATGACGTTACAGACAAGCTTTAGCAGGTGATATAAAACATTGATATGTTTACACAGGTTATACGCCATAGATCCAAAGTCACTCTGACCTGTTCCAGTTATAGCAACTTTAAAGTACAAAGGTTTGATAGGCATAATTGCAATTCTTAGAGCAAAAGAGTCTGTGTTCATTGGAGTTCTCCTCCCCAGAGGAGAATGTTTGACAAACATTTCTGGGCTACAGCAACTGACAGTTGTTCCTCTGACGTATTCCAAAGTGATTATTTGGAACAGAAGCACAAAAGCAACAGGGAGCTGGTCCTCCATCTCTCCCTTGTAATTACATCACTTGCTATTTCATCTTTTCTTCTCAAAAGATAAATATTTTTGGAACTCCCGCTTGGTTATTTTTAAACACTTTTGACCACTATCCCACAGCACAGGCTTTCCTTCCCTTATTTAATCCTATGTATTATATTCCCAACAACTCACTGAAAACCATCAACAGAAGTAAATTCACTAGTTAGAGAGGAAACCTGTGTCCTTCAACTACCTAGGCACTAAGAGCTGAAAAAGTGAGTTAATCTTTAGGAAACTTGTGTGGATATAGATTTATACAGTGAGACATACAAATATAGAGGGTTAAAGGAGCCAGAGGGATCTCTTTATGCCTTAAAGCATGGAAGATAAGTCATGAGGTACATCCCACTTCTAAATGGGAATTACTTTTTTTCTTTGTTTGCTTTGTTAAAGAAGCTTTTGAGTAGCTACATTTCTTATGACTGCACCACTTTAAAATCAGCTGGATAGATAGAATGTCTCATCCTATTAAAATACGACTGTGAACTACCAGCAGACGATGTAGTTGACAGTCTGTAATGCAATACAGTATCTAATCTTGTGTAGCATCTGCCACAAACTGCATTCCAAAATATACAACTGGAGAGATGAATCAAAAGAGGAAGAGAGAAATTGAATAAGTGAGGAAAGAAGATTTTAGATTCTTTGAAGAGGGGGACATTTGAAGCAGAGATACTGCAAGACTCTCACAGGTAGCAGGAAGTGCAGTGAAGATGGGTCTCTCCTCATAGTGGAAAATCTGTGTGAAAGGACAGGGAAGAAGCCAGTACTAGATGAGTCAATGGACTGAGAGAAAAGAATAGAAACAGACTATCTGTTACTAGAATGTTAAACATTGATGAGCACAATGCACTGAGCCCATGTTTAAGAACATTTTCTTGATGCAGTTAAAATATTGCCACTCCTATACAATCACTATAAAACAAAATCATCTAAGTCAGCTCCTTAGATTTCATTCACCTGTAAGGGCCTATGTTACAGACTTCACATTCTAGACTTTTTATAGTACTTATGGTTTCAAAAATTTGCACTACAAAAAAAATTAGTGTTGAAGTGTAAAGGCAACAAAACTTTTAAAGTATGTTGTTTCTTTTAGAAATCAAAATCAAATGGAAATTATATTAGAAAACACAAACTCACACATGCTGGAGTGAAATTCTGGCCTCTTTGATGTACAGAGATTTCAGTGAGACCAGGATTTCACCCTAAATGCTTAAAATTGAGCTCTTAAGTTCATTGGGAGCTCCAAGTGCTCAGCACTTTTGACAATCAGGCTACTTGTGTAGGCTCCTGAATCCATATTTAGGCACCAAACTTGGGACATTCAGATTGAGATGTTTAAAGCATTTTAATTGTTATTTCCATGAGAGCTGTCTGGCTAAATCCTCTAGTTCTCTTGGAAAAATCTCACACTTTAAAAAATCTTAATTACATAGGTACACAGACAGTCTGACCCAAACTTTCAAATGTGGCCACTAATCTGAGGTGCTCTGTCCAAAATGCCTCAAATTGAGGCAGCCAAAAAAATCAATGGCCACTTTTGAAAATTTGTGTCCAAATTTTCAATATCATTCAAATAGATCTCAAACATATTCATATATTAGCTGTGACTAGCTTGCCAAATCCTCACGTCTTTCCTTGGTCCCTACCCAGTCCTTACTCATGCAAAAACTCCCCCTGAAATAAATACAAGTGTTGCCTGAGTGACTTGTCTATACTTACCCAGGGGGTTGACGCACAGTGATCAATGCATTGGCGCTCGATTTTGCGGGTCCTTGAGCTGCGAAATCGACTGCCGTTTGCTCTCCTGGCAACTCCTGTACTCCACCTCAACGAGAAGCGCAATGGGAGTCAACGGGAGAGTGTCTACAGTCGACATTGTGTAATGTGGACCCTCTGGTAGGTAGATCTAAGTTACATGACTTCAGCTACATTATTCACGTAGCTGAAGTTGCATAACTTAGATCAATCTCCCCCCCGGGAGTGTAGACAAGACCTAAACAGACTTCAGGATTTGGCCCATAGTCATTTTCAAAAGTCACACCTGGGCTGGGATTTCACGTGCCAAGATTTTAGCCTGCAGCAAATTTTTATAGCATGTTTGAAATCTCTGAAAAAGAGAAGAGATGTTATAGAAGGGGTGTTATAATGGAAAGGCTGGCACAACTTCAACTACTATATAGCAGCTCAAAAGACCATAAGGCTGGGAATTTAAAGTGCTCCTGCCAACTTTCACTCTGTTCAAATACGGGAAGTCACGGTAAAGCATCTGACTGTTTTAAAAAAATGCCCTCACTTATTCAGAAAGCAACCACTTATAAAAAATCTGCTTTGCACCTGGGCCTACTTTGTTTTGTTTGTGCCACATACTTTGGGTACTAAGTAAAGTGAGGTGTCGGACACTGCACTTTAAACTGCAGTTTGAATCTGGCCAGCTTGAGTCTCACACTTTAGTCTTGCAACAGAAAGGGAGAATGGTATGGGCCATTCCCCAATGACAGAGGCAGGAGTCTAAATATAACCAGGCTTACAGTCCCAGAACTGGCTTCCAACAGCAGGGGCTTACAATAACACTGAAGCTGCTGCTGCTGCTGCAGGAACAGCCTGAGCAGGGGGAGGGAATGCTCTGCTTGTTTTTCAGCTGGGACCTCGTCCTTCACTCAGCTGTTTGCTATTAGGGCCATAGCAGTAGCAGTGAGAAATTCATTGCTGCTAAATCTCCGAATTCTGAGTCACAGCAAAAATCCAGCTAGCCACAATCAACAAAGGATTAAGGGAAAGGAAAAAAGAGAAACAAAGGTTTTGCTTATTTCCCTCTCATTTATATAGCACCTTTCATCCCCAAGGAACCTATTCACTAAGGGCCAGATTCTGCCTTGCCTTTATGTGGGTCCACAGTTTGTGTTGGGGCAGTGATACAAGGAACCTTTCCTCACTCACCCTATCCCCTCCATATTCCTTGCATGGCCTGTGTAAGAGTCAGGGAGAGTTCCTGTGAGCACAGGGGCTGCTCTGTCTCTCATCCCCTGCAGATGCACAGCACAGAGGACAGGCAGTCCTGGTTTTGTCGGGTACAGCTTCATCCCACCTCAAAGGAGTACAATAGTGGGCATGCAGCCTCTCTGAGCCCAGAACTCCGGGACACGTTCTGCCTCCTCCCCAAGGCAGAATGTTCCCCAATGCTTCCCCTGGAGAGCTGTGGCTCTGTACCCCTGACTGTGGGCTGTCCCAAATGGTACAAAAGTAAGCCACTAACTCTATTACACTGACCCAGCTGATATGACAGATATTGGGCCTGATTCTGTTGTCATTTACACTGATGTAAAATGAGGAGATAGCAAAAAAAAAAATACAGCGACAATCTTGTTTTTAGAATATAAAGGAGATGCTGACCCCACACTGGTTTTACAATGGTTTATGTCCTTTTACGGCAATGGAGTTAGTACCAACTCACACAGGTGTAAGGGAGATCTGGATTAGGGTCTCTATCTGCAGAATGAAGTTAGCTAGGAAGAGAGACTGCATTATGATGATTGGACCGTGTGAAAGGAGAGAATCTTTACCTGTGTTGCTTCTCCAGATCATCAATTATAGGGCAAATGATATTAGTATTTGGAACCTACATGGGTGCAGCAGGTACGTTATATGTAATTGACTCACGACATTTCAGGATAGGCTGCTTAGCTGCTGCAGTCAGAAAAGCTTTCCTTTCCTAGCTTAGGAGAGTTCTGGAGGAGGAGCCTTGGCTTGGGGTCCCTGGGTACAAAGGGTGATTTCTGTTAGTTCTGTTCTACAGTGTTACAGCCGAAAGGCAGATGCTGGATACACAGAGTGTGGGTGAGAGTTCATGCTGAGAAGCTGGTAGCAGCAGTGGAGTTAATTTCCTTTCATTCTTCTGCAGCTTATTTACATTTATAAGTGAAGACAATATGTAAGAACATAGGCACTTGTTTTGCCAGTGCAGCTATTTCCCCTTCTGGGTCTGTCCTGTCTGCCTAGTGAGGTAGGTGATAAGATTCCCCTGGTTCTGAGTTTTTATGCTTTGTATTTAGTTGCCTCCTTGTTGTGTTGACACAAATGATCTCAAACGCAAAAACAAAGTGCACCATCTCCCTGCCAACCTCAACATAATAAAGTTGAAAGACATACAGGGATTCAGACTCTGCCCGCTATCCTACGGTGCCCTAAATAAAATGGTCTGTTACATCCTATCTGTCATTTTGAATGTTTAGTAAACCCTTGCTTTATCAGCTGTTACCTTACACAGCTCTTTTCCCCAGCCGGACTTGGTGACTACACCGTGCAGTGGGTCAGTCAAAGGTCCAAATAGTTCCCCCATAGTATAACAAACTATACATGAAGTATTGGAAAAAATATGGGGTACCTTTAAAAAAGTAAGCAGCAAATACTTGCTCATATATATTCACTCACCAGGGATGAAATCCACCCCCCCTTCCCGCCACACACACACAGCTGCAAGAGAGACCACTGCAATTTAAGGAGAGTGGAGAGCAGGATACTGCTACCCAACACATAGGTCTGCACCTTCTGGGCACCACTGTGTTGTGCTCTGTGGGGGCTCACTAAGCCCTAGTAGGCAGAGGCTTTGGGGGCACAGAGCAGGTTGAGGAAAAACAGAGATGAAGCAACTGGATCTACCACTATAGAATTCCTAGTCATCCCCCCTTCTGACAACACTTCACTCCTGTCCCATTGCCTAGCGAGAATTTCTCCCCCACCCCCCGCACCAATGCCTGCCCACACAGAGATTCCCCATTGCTCAGCCTGTGTGCCAAGAACAAGCTCTGACTTTTAATGCATTATGTAACACCCCCACCAGTTCAAGCCCCAGCATTTCACTAAAGTGTTGTCACCAGCATGGATGATTCATTGTCACATCCACCTTTACTTCACAGTAGAAACTTTACACCATAGTGTAGTGGTGAAAGAGACACTTTAATGCCTATTCTCAGGATCTGGCACATTTGTCAGCTCAAAAGTACTTTTTAAAAAAAATGTTTGGAAAAATTGTGTGTGCTTTTTAGTCATGCTGGTGAGAATCTAGTTTTCTTTACCACGTAAGAATTTTTCATATATGCCAGGATAATTCATAAATGGTTTCTTTTTAAAAATAAGCCTGGGCCTGGATTTAGTCCCAGTGATGGATGAAGAGATTTAGTTTAAAAATAACTAAAGGTCCCAGTCCTGCAGCCAGGAGCAGCCCTGTTCAATGGCACTACTCAAATGCATAAAGTTACTCGTGTGCAGGATCAAAGTCAGAGGGCTGACGAAGCGCCATTTGGTCTAGAGCCAGCCCTGGCTTTATTCATTCATCCATCAATAACCTTTGCAGCACTACCAACCACTCAGCAGTCATAAGAATGGCCGTACTGGATCAGACCAAAGGTCTATCTAGCCCAGTATCCTGTCTTCCAACAGTGGCCAATGCCAGGTGCTGCAGAGGGAATGAACAGAACAGGTAATCATCAGGTGATCCATCTCCTGTTGCCCACTCCCAGCTTCTGGCTAACAGTCATGGTAATAGATATGTAATAGATATAGACATAATTAATATTTCTAGTGGAAGGGGCAGGAGGATGGTCCAATGCTTAGGAGATAAGCCTAGAAGCTGGGAGACCTGGTTTCAAAATCCCTGCTTTGCCACAGACTCCCTGTGTGACCTTAGACAAGCCATTTATTTTGTCTCCGTTCCCCATATGTGAACCAGAGATCACAACACTTCCTGCCTTACAGGAAAACTATGAGGATAAATACAGTAAAAGTTCTGAGGTGCTCAGATATTATGGTGATGTGGGCCAAATAGGTATCTAAGAAGGATAAAAGGCAAGACACATGGCAAGACATGATAAGACACATGACACTGGCATGTCTACACAGCAAGCAGCAACCCATAGCAGAGTCTCAGAGCCCAGGTTGACAGATTCGGGCTCAGGTTACACTGCTAAAAATAGCTATGTAGACATTTGGGCTCCGAAGCTTAGGGAGAGAGGGCGGGCTTCAGAGCTAGAGTTATAGACCGAGCCACAATATCTGCACAGCTTTTTCTAGAGCATGCCCGAGTCTGTCAACCCACATGGTGAAACTTGCTGTCATGTGCTGCACAGACATACCCAAAGAGGCCCTACAAGAGATTTTTTCTATGGTAGAACTTTTTTCCTCAGAGAAACAGACACGCAACAATTAGGTTGGGCTGGGGGTTATAGCCAGGAGGCCAATGCACACATGACTATGTTGATCCACTGGCCAGGCCCAACCCCCTTTTCAGGAGTGGTGTAGGGATAGCAGTCACAGATCACTATACAAACTTTCGTTTTACACAGCAGACCATGCTTTGACCTGGAAGGAGAGTGTGTTGCTGTAGTAAGTACAGAAAAAAACACTCCAATTATTTTACTTATTATAATTCTAGGCATTTCTAATGCAGTTATGACTCCTAAGTGCTAAGGTAATACAAATAATAAAAAAATAGTATCCATGCAGAATTATTCCATAGAAGGAACATGTACTCTTCCCCTCATTTTTAAGCCTTATGAGTAGTTTTTAGTTGGTTGCTTCAGCAACATATTGTCTGGCTCATCCTATTGCGTAGCTGCGAGAGGAATGACTACTAGAAGTGAAGACTTACATCCTATCCTGATGGCAGCTAGACTTGGGCTCAGGCTGATCCACTGCTATTGAATCTCACATCCCAGTATTGGGCAAGATTCTGATGCCCTTAGAATGAATTGAACCTTCCTCCACAAGCTGCCCCACTGACATCAGGGATACGATGTATGAGCTCGGAAGCTCAGCACCATGCCCTACTAGCTCCTTTTGTACTAGCACAAACCATAGAAAGTTCTGCATAGATGGGTGATGCATATTGGTGCGACAGCCAATACATATCCCGGTACTGGATATGGATCAGATGATCTACCATTTTTCTCACTTGAAGTCCTGCACTTTTTCCTCACTCTTGTGGACACACGTTCTGCCCTCCTGCGTATCTCACTATTGAACTGGCATCTCAGACTTTTGTACAAGCACTTTAAGAATCCACTTCATCTGAGAGAAATAACTGAAGATTGAAGTGTCCAGGAACTTCTGCTATGGGCCTGGAATAAACTTGTAAGCAGCATGGTACACGATAAACGCCAGGCACAATTTCAGCATGATAAAATAAAGAAATAATAATGCTCCTTAAGAAGCCTTTTATGCCTGGTAGTCTGGGTGGTTTTCCATAGTTGGAACAGGCCACCAGAGTAGTCCACTTTAAAATGTTGTGGGATGGTAGCAGCCATCTTGACATTCTGGTAGAAAACCAGAACAGGAATGTATGGCTCTGCTGGCTGGTGTGTGCTCATAGGCTGCAACTGACTGCAGATTCTTGCATCAGCCCAGCACCCCACTGACTTCAACAGGGCTCCACGTGGGCAGAAAGGGTTGCCCTTCTTGAGTCAATTGCAACTTCTTCAAAAGCCTCATTTAGTTTCAAATACTTCACAGGCTTTCAGGGAGGGTCAATTAGAGCAACGGGGACACACTTTTGTGTATTGCATTAAAACAGTTTCCTGTGGTTAGTGCAACCAAACTCTACTTCCAAGCCCTTCTATTCAAAAATCAACTAGTACATAGGGTGGAACTCAGATTTCAAAATCTAATCATGTATTTAACACCCTTTGCCTCCACCAACAGTGTATTTGGGTGTCGAAAATGATAGTTCTGTCTGTCAGATACAAGAGGCCAGTTTGTTCCCATCCTCCATGTGAGAGTATGGAAACCATATGAATGAAAGGAGAAACCTTGAAAAATACTTAACATTTTTCTCATATTTGGGGCGGGGGGGGGGGCGGTTGTAAAAGTACTTGGCATTGACCTAACTTTGTTCCCTGTGCTATCAATGACTTGCACCCATTGACTTCAATGGAAGCAGAGTTAGGCCAGTGCTGAGCATTTTTCAAAACTCCAACCCTTGTAAAGTGCTTTGAATGGCAAACTAATTATCGTATCCTGTTTCCCTCTGAGGTTGGTAAGTATTATCCCAAACTTACAGAACAGAAAATTGACCCAGAGAGATTAAGTGATTTATCCAAGATTACATCCCAATTAATTGGCAGAGCCTATACCATGAATAAGAATGTCAGATTCTGGCCCCAAAGGGAGAATGATTCAAATTATTACAGTCAGCTTAAACTTTAATGCAATATACCCAGTAGTACATATTTCAGCTTTAAAGCTGATGCCATTATGCTGCTATGGCAAAGTTACCAGTGGTGCTGTTACATAGTTTTACAGGTTCTTTTTCTTGGGATATAATCACTGTTCAGAATTTGAAGAAGTGCTGCATTGCTGTTCATTTTGTGACACAGATTTCTTTTGGGAGAGCCATTGCAAGCAGCAGAAGAGGTTGCCTTCTGCCTTATTCTCTCTAAGTATAGTCAATTCTTAGGGCTTCCTGAGAACCAGGCAGTAGTGGTTTGGCTGAGATACCTGAAAGAGGGATTTGTGTACATGCTGTTTGACCACCTTTTTCAAGGACTGGTGTCTATAGTATAAATAAAACTAGTTATTCTTAAGCTATCGTGTCCTCCTCCAACAGGAAACCAACCTGCATCTGCTATTACTCAGAAGAGGGATGCCAATACATAATATTTGAAATTTTATAGCACATACAGAAATAAAAAAACCAGTCACTAAGCTAGTACTGTCTCTGATACATACTACATTGTTTTATACATTAACTGGGCTCGAACAGGGCTAGATTGTCAACACCCCCGTGCAGCCATATAAGTTTTGCTTGAGTAAAGATTGAATAGGACCTTCCAGAATTGACCAGTAGTGAGCTTACTATAGTAAGTTAACTGTAGTAAATAATATTTGTGTTTCCACAAAAAACACTGATTTACTGTGGTAACGTACAATGATAAATTACTCTATTTTCCCCTGGGTTATGATGCACTCCAGAACACATCTTACAGGTTTGGTGAGGTAGGCTAAAACGTAAGGAATCCTAAGTAACAAAAAAGACTGGAACAAGAAAGGAAATATTTTAAAGGAGCTGTCACCTGGTTTCTATTGCTACAGAAACCACTTCCTCTGCCTGTAGGAGTTGAAACCAGCTGATTAATCTGGAGTCTGGCTCACAGACTACATTAGTTCAGACTACTTCATGCTGTCAGGCCACAAAATAAAACAAATTAAGAAAATCACCAGTAAGATATAGGTTGCTGTATATAAGTGATTGCAAACTAATTAATGTATAAAGCCATAGAACCAAAACTTGACCACCTCTTTCACGGGAGCAAGTCATATTATCCTTTTATTCCTGTGTATAAAAGCTTCACAGCAGCCCCAAATAGGCCTGGTTGATGAGGCCACCATGGTGGGAGAAGCTGATGGCTATGCAGTCTCCACAGTTGAGACAAAGCAATGAAAGTGGGCATGGAACTCATGCAAATGACATCCCCCTCCTCCCCCAATGGCCCTGTATGTCCTGTCCCTCTCTCATGGGATACTTTGCCATTCCCACCTGCCCTCTGATTACTCTGGGAAGGGACTGAGCACTGGCCTGATGCTCCCTTACTTCCCTTCTGACAGCTAATTTCAGAGTGTCAGACAGCTCTTCAGGGTGAGGGACTCAGCCCCTTCGCTAGCTCCCCAGCTCTCATGCAGTAGGGGAAATATCATCCCCTGCCCCATGCTGGGTACTATGCACTGCCTCTCCCAACATTCCCACTTCCATAAAAAATAGCATAGCAGGTCCCTCAGAGGAAAGGCTCAGGGGGCCACATAGCAGCCAGTGCCACTGGGCCTGTTCCCAACCAAGATTTCATTTTTTCCTTGCAGCCATGCAGTCCAGCCAGAATGCAGAGGTCCTGAATCTTACAGAATCAGTATACTCCAGTTCCTGTACTTCTCAGTCCCAAATGCTGGATACTGTCTGTTTCCTAATGAAGGGGTCTTCAACTCTTAGTATTTTGTAATCTATTGAAGAGTTCTCTTTTCAGTCCAGTTTTCAGGTTAGGATGTGTTATTTTCACCCCCAAACAGCACAGAAAATGCTCTGGTTCACTTACACCTAAGCTACACCAACTTTAAACTGAACTTTCTTTCAATTAATGTCGCATAAAACTCACAAATAAAATAATCTTAAACCACTGCAAATATTACACAGCCCCTAAACTAAAACCAAACTGTTCTATATCGCCATCTAGTGATGGTGAAGTGCACATTTTCACAGAGTTGCCCCATGAAGTGTAGGAAAGTCAAGTATTTTGCATATTCTGAGGAAGTATGTGCATGTAAATTGGTAGCTGATGTTTTTCCACTATTTCCCACAACACATTCTATTTATCTGGGTGGAGAAGAGAAGGGAAAGGATATAATATTTTTACATTGAATGAACCATTTGAATAAAAATGTCATCCTATGGTCTTTAGAGTCCATCAGTTCCTGCTGCTTAGTTCCGCTATGAAGCCACCATCTTGCTTGTGACTTTGTGATCATTGCTGCAGCAACCCACTGTGGCATTGTTCATAATTATATATGACTTCACAAAGAAGAGCTAGCAGGAGCAAACTAGCTTTTAAAAAAAGGTGGCGAGGGGATGCAAAAAATCGCAATAGGGTCTAAACAGAATTTTAAAAAATGTTTTCCTATGCAGTATCAACAGGTATTTACCATATTGCTAGTAGCATCTCCTATTATTAAGGTTGCCTGACTCTTCCCATTATAGGAACCTGTTTTCAGTTGCTTAGAGCTTTGAAAAGTTTAATTATATGGGCTGAAGTTTTCAAAGTAAGGTATATGCCTCAAACTGAATTATTCTGGAAAATTTTAGCCAAAACCCTTTGACCATTTCCAATAATGAGGCGAGGGAAAAATACATTTTGTCCATGATAAAAAATTCTAGTGACCTTGCACTTGTAAAGCTCTACACCCCCGTGCTTTGGAGCAGGGGTTTAAATTTGGCTGGGGTGGTGTTTGTGTCCAGGATGTGCCTTTTGCCATCCTCATGAAAAATCCACACAGATAAGGCATTACAGTTAAAAATAGCACAACCCAGTTAACATGGATACAGTTATATCAAGAGAAATATGTTTGTACCATTGTGCCATACTAAGGATTGTACTAATTTAACCATTTCAGTTAGGCATGTGATTTTTCTACTGAAATAGTTAAATTGGTAGAAAAACTATGTGCACACCTTTGTGTGCCTTTGACTAGCTCTTCCTAAACTTATAGCAACAAAGAATTTATGACCCTTGATCTTATCAATGGTCCCCATTATGAGGTATCCTGTCTGACAATAGCCAGTACCAGATGACTCAGAGGTGGGTGCAAGAAACTTCATACTGGACGATTGTGGACTAACTTAGAAGCCATTCCCTATATTCTTCTCATTCAATGGCCAGCATATTCCTTGCAGCACAAGTGTTTAAATCCCTTTCAAATTTGTATCTTAATGAAACTGTGGTTCTCAAATGAACTCACACATCAAAATGATAAAAGATAAGAACAACCTTTCACTTGTGAGTGAACACTTTCACAAAGTGATCACTCTATAGCTGACCTCTCAGTCCTCATCTTGCACAACACCTTCAAAAAACGAGACTGGGATCTTAAATTCATAACCTTGCTAGACATTAAAATTCATGGACTGAACAGACACACTGGATTTTTGATTTATTACAACAATCTATAACCCATTAACCCCTCTTTTTGTGTTCTGTGACTGCAGAATGGTCACCTTGAATGGTCTCTTACAATATGCATTAATTACTTATGCTAAATAACTTTCACCTTGTATTTAGCTGTGACACTAAATACCTTTCTCAGACCTGAAGAGGAGACCTATGTAGCTGGAAATCTTGTCTCTCACCAACAGAAGTTTGTCCAATAAAAAAAATATTACTCTCATCCACTTTATTTGTGTAATATCCTGGGGCCAACATGGCTACAGCACCACAAACGTGTTAAGATATTCTAAAACAAAGAACTATGATGAAGTAAGCAGGAATAGAGTTGATATAGAAATAAAAAAACATTCAAGAGGCCCAGTGCTACATGACTCAAATAGAAAGGTGATGTTTAAGTAACTGCAGACATCTAATGGCAACATAAGGCATCTTCCTGAAGGAATTCCCTATAGAAATTTGGGGAACTATTTGTTTCTTTTCTTTAAATGAAGGTCTGGGAGTTCTTGGAGTGAACTGTTTGAAGAGACCTGTAGCAATGTAAAAATATTTAGTAGTTAATGAATGGTAGAAAGCTTTGTTATCTACCTGGTCATGTGATGTAGAAAGCTACAATGGCTGGAGATTGCCTTTGGTTGACCAATAAAGACTCTGAAAGTGTTAAAGCCTTATAATGCAAATCCATAGGCTACCTATATCATCACCACGGTGAGGAGTTCATAAGAACTTGTAAGACCAGGAGGCAGAAGTAAGCCTTACTCACAAAGTCACACGGCACAATTCTGACACACTGTAGGCAAGTAATACAAAATGGACATACTGTATAGGAACAGATCATACCCTCTCCAGAAGCCTATGGAAAGTAAGAAAAGTGTAAAATATTACCATAAATGGGGCTACCTTCTGACTCTGAAAGCCCCCTTACTAGATTTCCCATCAACATTAGTTAGATAATTGATCTTGTAGAGACTGGTTGGACTGATACGAAACCACTCTGAAGTCCAGTACTAGGAGATTAAATGGGACATGCAAATGTGGAGTTAGTAACTATGTTTACATATTTTGAGCCAATGTTTGTCCTGAACAATAAAGCTAGACTGCCTTTTCATTCACCCAATGGAAAGAAACAAAATTCTAGGATGAATTATTTGAGGTATCAGAAAAGGTGTACTTGGTATGCAGAAGGAAGTCCTGTCAAGTCAGATCCTCAACTATGCTATGTTCACACTCACTGCAGCTGAAGAGACAGGGTGGGAAGGAGAGCTCTAAACCAATTTTCCACTGCTCCGATCTCAGACTGGGTGATTTCCTGGCATAACTTTAGAGCCACCTAAGAACTGCTCTAGGTTGCACCACTTGGAACAGTCCCATGGGGACCACTGTAAGGGCTGAGGCACTGGCAGAATACTATATGCTCAGCTTGTTCTCAACTAAACCCAGGAGCGCCGCCAGCTTTTTTGGCACCCTAGGCGGCAGAAGGTCCTGCCCCCGAAATGCCGCCCCCGACAGAGGCTGTGGAAGGTCCCTCCCCCAAAATGCCGCCCTGACAGAGGCGTCGGAAGGTCCCACCCCCGAAATACCGCTGACGACCGGGGTAGCCGAAGATTCGGTTGCTGCCCCCCAAATGTTAGCACCTTAGGCTACTCCCTAGGTCACCTAATGAGTTGTGCCAGTCCTGACTAAACCCCAATGCAGAGTGAGGAAGGTATTGGGTGTTGTAGAGAATTCCCCTCTTACAGGGAAATCTTTGGTTGCCCCTTTAGTGGAGCAAAGGCTGAGAATCTCCCTCACATTATTCAACTAAACTTCTTATGGAATTTATGTGGATTGCTATGTCAGCAGGGAAACAGACACACAGCAAATCCAGGGCAAGGTTACAAAACAAACATTTATTTGGCCTCTGCTAAATAGGAGATCAGACGAGATGATTGCAACAGTCCCTTGTAGCTTTAAAAATTTATAAATCTGTTGAGGTTCCAGAGGAGGAGAAACTCCATCCCTACCTTGCTCACATCTGCCTAGTAGAAACCACTTTTATTCTCAGAGCCAAAATGGAGGCACATAAAATCACAGAAGATGGGCTCTCAAGAGATCACCCCCAAACAGTACATGAACAGACTTTTCATTATATCCTCCCATCTAGCAACACGACTAACTAACGACTTATACTAATAAAACCCCAAGACTATGAACGACCACATCCAGGATGCCTACCATGAATTAAGGCACAGAGATGTGTCATAAGTCCAGTCTCTCCGGAGGGCATCTACACCTCAGACACACAAAGAGACTTGCAGTATGTAGTTTTCTGCCTGTTTTGCTTGTTTACACTTTCACACTCACTCTCACAGCCATATTCTTCAAACCATAGATGCCTGTGTGGTCTAATTCACTGAGACTTTCATGATGTTTTATAATGCAGAGAGTTATCGTACTAGTAAGTGTGGCTACATGTAAACCAACATTGAATAAAAATCCCGTTATTGGGAAAAAATCTCTATCAGTTCAAAATATTCTATACCTCATTTTCCATTTTGTTTGGACTGAGATGCAAAGCAGTGATTGAACAAAGTAGCAGACAGTCTTCTTTGCCTCTTACAGCCCTGAATTACTACTTCCAAACACCTGAAAGAATAGCACATTCACTCTGTTTTCAGGTCAATAAGGGTAGGATCCGAGTCTCCATACAAGTAACAAAAGGAGAAAAATCTGAGTGGGAGAAAAGCCACAATAAACTCATGGGGTATTTTCCATCCGGGATGGCTGGCTTTTCAATATTCACACTACATAATATACAGTTACTAGAATTACTGTGTTCTATTCCAAAGAAGCTTCCGGAACCCAAGTTATTTAGCGGAGAGGAATGAATGCTAACCCAATCATTTGAAACATTAGCTAACAATATAAAAGTTTATTCCATCCAAGGGCACATGTCTCCATGGCACATCAGTAATGTTCCTCTCCCTGATGGATTCGGCTTGTTGGGTATATTTATAAAGGCTCTCTTCCCAAGATAATTGGATGGTTTGGGTTTTGGGGAATTTGTGACATTTGAAAAGAATTCTAGCATGGCAGTAAAACATTCTGAAGACTTTGCTTCATAGAAATCCTGGGGAAAATGGACAAAGCTTTTGGAGGAGAAATAAAATCTTCATCCCCAAATGACCAGGGTACCTCTTTGACTAGGCTGTAGTTGTCTACAGTACAAGAAAGGGGAATGATTCTCCTGTTCATATACATGTACTTATGCTAACTTGGTGAGAGCTAGCACGAGTATAAATAGCAATGTAGTCATGGTAGCATGGATAGTGGCAGTGGAAGTATGGCTGACCCATGCTGAGTATATACTATCGGTTTCAGGCAGGTTTGTACTCAGCACAGCTCAGCCATGCCTCCACTGTTACTACCGATGGTACGGCAGCTACGTTGTTATTTCTACTCACACTAACTCAATGACAGCTAATATATGGATACACACGTCACACCTCAGCTTATAGTGTAGACATAGGCATGAGGAGAATTAAAGGATACAGCTATCTGCTCCCACCAATACCACATGAAGTTGAGGACCACTGGCTCTTTTGTAATGCATGGACCCATTGGCCATGCTCCTGATTTGTCCACAATCCTCATTCTGCTAAAGCAGTAGAGACGGAAATCTCTGTGACTTTCAGAGAAAGTGGCATCACCTTGCATGAGTGTGCTTCTCCCTGCACCGCTGACCTGGAGCTTTTAAGTGGTTTTTTGATTGTCTGCAGATGGAAGCTGGAGCCCAGGTCTTATTACTGCAGTATGGATAGGTTGCTAAAACAGTTCACCACAAACATGGAAGGTCGAGTTTAATAGCTACTTCTACTTGACACAAGCCACGTGTATTTCTTTTCTTTCTGGCTTCCCTCCCATATCTACATGTGCATACAGTAGATGTCAGCATCTAGCAGCAGTTTCTAAATTCTTGATTGGTCTATGTAATGAGGGTTGCTGGGGCTCGACCCTCCATGAGGAGGAGGGGAGCCACACCGGCCTCGTCTCGTCGTCCGAGGGTCTCTGTTCTCGGGACCGCAGTCACAGCTCGGGCAGTTCGGGCCCGGTGGGCGGGACTGAACAGCGGCACTATCAGAGAGGGCCCAGCCCTTGGTTCAGGCAGGGCTCCAAAAAACAGTTACAGTATTCAGTTCGCTCTGGCCCTTTGGGGCAGGGCAGAGCAGTGGCAAAGCAAAGGCGGCCCAGCCCTTGGTTCGGGTGGGGCACCAACAAACAGTTACACCAGTTTGTTTATAATGGCCTTACCAGGCCGGGGAGAGGGGGATTCTGCCACCCAGGGACGGGTGGCAGGGGGAACGCAGACCCACCCACTCCTCTGCGTTCCAGCCCGTGGCCTTAGTAGCGGTTGTCACAGCTGCAGGTGGTCAGTGGGGATCCTGACCGAAACACACTGACATAGGCTACGGTGCCTCTGCAGCCTGACTGGGGTCAGCTGCCCCCGGGCTACTTCCTATATCCCCCTCTGTTCCTACCTGGTCCGTGGTCGCAGTCTCTGGGACATCCAGTACCATCGGTTCCTCCCAGTCAGGGCTGGGCGGCAGGTCCGGTAGTACCTCTGGGAATGCGGGCCAGGCCTGGTCTGGGGGTCCTCAGGTCCGTAGTAGGGACGTGGCAGCTTTGGCAGCTCCTCATCGTAGCGGCCGCGGGGAAGCTCTGGCAGCTCCTGGTTCCGGCCTCTGGCCTCAGCCTCCCAGTTACGAGCGTCGGCGGGCACATCTGCTCCTGAGGTGGCTGGGCTGCAACTGAAGGCTGGGGCCCGGCTTTTATTCTTCCAGGTCACCACCTGACCCTCTGAGGGGCGGGACTTCCGCTCAGCGGTCCCGCCCCTGTGGCTGAGTGACGGGGCTCGACCCTCCCTAAGGAGGAGGGGAGCCACACCGCCTCGCTACAGTCTATATTGTGAAAGGGCTAGTCCCACAGTTTAAGATTATGAAGAGGGAATCTGCAGAGTGAGCAAAAGCGTGGTAACATTTGTTTGTAGAGAACAGAATAACCACAACTTGTCTGCAAGATTTGAACCCAAAACTTTCAGCACACAATCATGTGAGTCTGCTGTTACTTGAGCTAGAAGGGTAACTTCATTTTCAAATGGCAGTAGGAGGCTGTAATCCTCCATGTGGACTAGCCACTAGTGAGCCTTCACAAGTTTGTTACAAAAGCAGAGCAAGTGACTGATTGTACAGATTTAACTCTGAACAACAGTTCCATAAGTGCCCTGAATCCTTAGGCATTACTATATTCTTAGTTGGGACCCACCTTAAAACTTCTAAGTTAAAGCCTTAAAATTTTAAGGCATTTTTCCAAGTGGAGAAAAAATTCAAGACAAACACTTACTAACATTTTCCCACAATTTCCAGCCTAAGCAGCAGCTCAGATTTGTTATTTTCTCAGGCCAGTCTCTCTTCCCCCCCCCCCATACCCATCCCCAGTTCTCAAGCGTATAGCAGCCAACTCTCAGTTTCAAGGCAAGCCTGTTCAAAGTGTCAGCTGTCAAAAAGAAGTCTCTCTACTGGATCTCTCAGCATCTCTAATTAAATAACCTTCTTTGCAGAGCTTGGCAAGTGAGAGCTACGGAAACATCTTCTTATGGATAATTTATGGGGATTCCTCACAGAGATACTGCAAGTGCAACGATACTATGGATACAAAGGTTCAGCAAAACCTCCATTCATCATCAAGATCAGAGACAGCATCCTGGCAAGTGCAGAACACCAGTAAGTGTTTGCTGCACATTTGAGCCCCCACTGTAGAAAGGGAAAGAGAGGGAGAGAACTGAAGTGCCTCTACCGCAGAAAGCCCCTCTCTAGAAATGGAGGGGAGGGGAGAAAGAGAGAGAGCATTCTCCAGTTTCAAATCTTGTCACTTCCTAGAATTAGTATGGATAAAAGTCTAAAAAAAATAGGGGTGATCACAAAAGGCTATATTATTGCAACTACCACTGGAGTAATCCCAGTGACTTTGTTAACTCTTTACTTGGAGTTACACAATCTGCCTTCCTGCCCCCAGCCCTCCCCACGTTCCAAGTGTGTCACCGGAAACCTACATTGGGAGCAAGTAGAAGCAGGGGGGAGAAAATACGACCAGGATCAGAGCGTCACAAAATAGTCTGGAAAAAAAAGCGCAGATAGCATTGCTAGTAAGTTGCAAGTTGTCTCTGCTAGCTTTTTGGTGATGTATGTAGCCCTAATAAAATTCTGATATGAAAATGTTCAGCAGACACAAGTTCAATAATTTCTCTCAGCCTGGCATAAACAAAGGTGTCTTATGCCAAGTGGACATAACATTCCTGTTATTATTCTAGCTTTAGATTTGACACTAACTTCCTTGCTTTTGAAAACCCGAAAATGCTACCATCTGCTTGCTGAGTGGTACAAAGGGAACAATTTGTCTCCCACTAGAGAACAATGGAGCAGAGCCGATTCTAACTCCGGTATATTTTGCAGTTCAGTCAGCCCATGATTTAATGTTTATGTTAACCAATAATGTGAATTAAACACATGAGATATGATTTTGGTCCAACATGTCCATTGATTACAGCATGCCTTTGAAATTCAGCAGGGTCAGAGCCCTGGTCCCTTTTGCTTCTCTCATGAGTTTCTGTTCAGATTTGGCTGAGGTATGAGAGAGATAAACTCTTAAAAAGTTGTTATTTCCCTTCTCTTGCTTGTATTACTTGGGAAGATCTTGGCAGCATGACAAAATAGCAACCCCTCATGAATGTTCTGAAGAGCTGGGCCCTGCATTGCTCCCAAGATAGTGGCAGTAACATATGCTGCATTGGAAACACCTGGCAGCTGCCAGAGTAACTGTAGTAGCAGGGTTTAATAGATTCATAGAATATCAGGGTTGAAAGAGACCTCAGGAGGTTATCTAGTCTGACATGCTGCTCAAAGCAGGACCAATCCCCAAACAGATTTTTTTACCCCAGTTCTCTAAATGGCCCCCTCAAGGATTGAGCTCACAATTTGGGGTTTAGGAGGCCAATACTCAAACCACTGAGCTACCCCTCCACCCCTAGTGAAAGAGAGCTAGTCTCCCCCTTTGACCACACCCCTGGGACTTGGCACACCTGCCTCAGCTCCTAGTCTCCCCTCTGAGACATTAATGAGGGGCAGAAGTTGTCATAAGGGTTTCCACATGGCTCCCAGCAGCCTTTTCTGGGGGAAGTCATATGAGGCAGGAGCTCCCCACTTCCTGGTCACAGGGGAGAGTGCACGCCCAGTTGAGCTCCCCCTGACAATCACCAAAACCCCATGTGTGGCGCCAGTGACCCATTTCCTCTCCAAGGACATCATCTTTTTCTTGCTACTAACTACTGTAGTTAGTCCTGCAGCTCAAGCTGTAGCAGTCTGTGCTGCAATGTTAGAAGTTCAGGATTTAAGCCTGAGCATGATGCTTGAGAGGGAAGCCTTACAGTTTAACAATTATTTCTTAAACCTAGGAGATTTCATGTAAAAAATGACATTAAAAGAACATTACTTAGGTTGCAGAGTCAAGAACTCAAAAGCTAGGAAATGCCACCACTGAGGGTGCCTGTGCAATCTTACCACATTCAAACAATGGGGCTGAATTATGATACAGGAATCATATGATCACATACTATTTTCGCACATGATCCCCTGCCTCATTCAGTGCACAGAATGGATGCAAAGGAGGCAGAATTAAGGTCATGTGAGTAACTGTAAGTCTGGCATTCCTCAACTTTCAGGGCTTGACTTTGGCTTCTAAAAAACATTATCTTAACAGAGTGTTTTTAACACAATATGTAGAAAAGGAACCCCTTACCATGTGGTGTTATCATTTCATTAGCATGCGTTTGGAATGAACATATCCCCCAAGTGGCAAATAATACACCATACTATGGGCCTAATTCTGACTCCCTCTCCCCCCTGAGCAGAGAAGTAACTGTGTGTACCTTTGTGTTCCCTGGTATGATCTGGAGCAGGCTGAAGGCTGTACACATTCCACAGATTCCCTTTAAAATAAGAGGTATTCCTAGAAAGTCAACCGACAGCTTTCCAGCAACTTTAGACTGCTGGACCAGGAGCCAGTATAAGGACCTTGAAAGAGACACATGAGCTAATCACAATTCTGGTATAAACATTTTAGTGGCACTCAAACTGTTATACACTAGACTAGAAGGCATAATTATGACTTTCTAGTGTCAGGCCACAGCATCTATCCACCCTCTTACTTGATCTCCTTTTGCTCAAGTGGTAGACGTGTGTGTTTTCTGATGCTAAAGGCTCTGGGGTTGATCATTGTGACAACTAGTGTTTGTCTGTGCATACAGTTCTGGTTTGTTACAGAAGGAGCTGGCGTTTTGTTTCTGTTCCATATGTTGCAGGGGGGAAATTAATTTTTAAAATTGCATGGATACTTTTACTTATCCCTCCACCTGAAAAGCCAAGTTGACTTAGCACTATGAGTTCTGGGGGAGGGAGGAGAATGATGACCATTTTGAGACATCTAAAAAAAAAAAAAGAGTTAAAATAGAGTTTTCCATGAATCAGTGTCATGCTTTTAAAGTTCAATATCTTGCAACCTGATAATGCTACAAATGAGCATTGCATCTCATTGGAATGCTGGAGAGAGAATTCTAGTCCTCAGCCTAAGTCTTTTTGCATTTTGTGACCTGTCATTATTGGTGATATCCCAATTTTTCCTTCTAAGTCCCCACTCCTGCTCCTAGAGAAATTGGTGCCAATTTTGCTTTGACTTCTTTGGGAGCAGAATTTGGCCTTATGTGCCTGTGCATGCTCCTCTTGTTCTTTCTTAGTGTTCCAGTGACAAGAGCTTAGCAAGATTCAAATGGGGACTGGATATTTATAACTAGTGTATCCAAAAAAATTGGAAGGGATATCAAACCTCATGCTTCAGGCCTCAAACCAATCTAACATTTAAGGATTAGGATGAGACATTCCTGTTAGGCAGATTATCCCACATCTGCCTCCTGCCAGGTTTCCTGCACCTTCCTCTAAAGCATCTAGTACTGACCACTGCGAGAAACAAGATACTGGGTCAGATGGATGCTCAGGTCCGATCCAGTCTGGCAATTCCTACATTCAGGCAACTGAAATCTCCACATCTGGAGTGATCCCTTGTGTACGTGTGCATCTTCACCTCTAGGTAGGGTGAGGAGATAGTAAGTATGAAAAAATCAGGACACCTTTTTCGTAGAGGGATGGGGGTGGGAGGGGGTATAGTTTCCTATATAAGACAAAATCCCTGATATCTCAGCAATCCTGATAATATCAGGACATCTGGTCACCCTACCTGTAGGGTACCCCCTCATGCCTAGACACAGCATTGTAGAGGATTCCATCTTTCACACATCCCTGGTGATCACTTCCTTGGCCTGCAATGGCCCTTCTCAGCCTGTGTCTTTTCCCACCTCCCTCTCTGGGTTGTTCTGTGGCTTGGTCCTCCAGCCAAGTCATATAAATGCCTAAATTCCTTCCAGGGTGGCATAAATTGAAATAAAACAAAATCTTCATGCTCATAATACTTCTACCCCATGCAGGCTTCACAGTAGTTCCCTTGATGGCCCTTCCTCAGAGCTTCCCCTGCAGGAGCCTAACTTACTCCTATAGTGTTCTTCCTCTAGTGTACCCAGCCTGTTAACCCTTACCCCAGGGTGTCTGAAAGATCTGTCTCCCTCCAAATGAGCTCCCTCAGGCTACTTATATGGCTTAGCTCCACCTCCTCTGGCCAGGAGACAATCGGTTCATCACCTCCCATGTGTGGAGAGCATAGCTAATTGTGTTCTTTCCCTTGCCTTGCTTTGTTAATCAGGGAAGGAACACCACCCAGAACAGTCCCCATTCTCTTAGATCTACTCTACATCGAGCAAATCCAGCTTTCAGGACTACTCATTTTGAAGGTATTAAGGGTACCACAGCACTGTGATTTTGTATTTGACATTAACAATATAAGATGGCGCATCAACAATCCAATAATGTTTCCTGACAATGACAGCATCAGGATGTACTGACAAATCTTCCACCATTCCTCTCATCCTCAAGCACTAACTTTGCAGGTGGCCCCCAAACTCCTAGCATTAACCATGCCAAGCTTTCCCCATTCCAAGGACCAACACTGATGATCAGTAGGAGATTCCAACAGCAAACACCCAGCTAGAAGCAGATACTTTGACCATCAGCCCTAGCTTTTCCCATCTTTCTGTGATGCATACATTTGAGTACTGTGACAGGGTATATCCACTCTGAAGTGGTGATGCAAGGGTTAAGGAGCTACTGTGGATGCAGAAAGCCATGCCCCCTCGCCTCTGCTGAGCATGCTTCCAGTGGAGGGAGCAGCTCAGCTCAATCTCGACTTATTGAGGAGGGGAGTAGTTAGGGGCAGCAACCTCCTGACAAGAAGCCACTAAGACTCCCACCTGCTGGGACCAAGCCTTATAGCTAAGCCACGGGAAGCCCTTAAACTGCAGGATCCAAGAGGGGTGGCTTACTGGTACCAGGGCAAGGGGCTCCAGAGACAAACCTAGGAGGAAGCCAGGAGTGTTCTCAAGACAGAGCCATGACACCAATGGAGGTATAGCAACAGACATAGGAAGTGACCCAGGGAATATGAGTAAGGGCACCAGACCCTAGACCCCATATATGGACTACTGTTTTGAAGAGCCCTGTGCTGGAACCCATGAGAGCAGGGTGGGCCTGAGTTCCCTTCTCTCCCTGACCCGCCAGGTCGGTGATGCTTGTTGTTGGGTGATGTTACTGTGGGCTGTAACCACTAGGCACAGTGACCCTTGGACTCTCATCATTAGATGACACAGTCTAGAGTATTACCACTAGGCAGTACTGCCAGCTTGGAGCACACTGTCACCCATGGCAAGCACCAGCTAAACAAAGTGCGCTTTGGTCTGTTGCAAAGCACATTCCGTGAGACTAGAAATAAGCAAAGTGGCATGGGGGGGGCCTGATTATTCTTTTTTTTTTTTTTAGCAAAACTGGGGATTAGGCCATAATTATCTAGGCTTGTTTTATATGATGGATCCATTTCTATCCAAGCAATAGGGTTATTTTTCCTCTGCCACTTGTTTTAACAGGCTTCCATGTCCATGCAAAGTGCCTCAGTCAACTGGCACAGAAACAATAGGAATGGCAAAGAGGACTACAAATACTTTGCACTTCATAATTTGCCTAACTAGTAGAGAGTTTTCATTAAAAACATAATCCGTCTGAGCAGTGATTTATGTTCAGCACAGTTTTCAGCCTCCAGCTGCTGGATTTGTCACACGTGCTGAGAGTTCACATATCTGTTTCTTTTTTCTCTGAAAGCAGAAAAGAAACAGATTAACACAGCAACAGTTTGTTTAGCTGGAAAGGTCCTTCTCTGCCCCACAAGGCATCAGAATACGCTTCCCTGACTGGATTGACAGATTGTACCGACCATTTGCCCTAATCATTTGGGGGCAAAACTGCAGTCCAGCATTCAGTTGGAGTAGATGGACTGGGGACAGGGCCAGCGCTTCCATTTAGGTGACCTAGGTGGTCGCTTAGGGCGCCAGGATTTCAGGGGGGCGGCATTTTGCCACCCTCGGCAGTGGGGGGTGCTTCCGCGCTCCGGGTCTTCGGCGGCGGGTCCGTCACTCACTCCAGGACCCACTGCTGAAATGCCCTGAAGACCGGGAGCGCGGAAGCACCCCCTGACGCCGAATTGCCGCCGACCGGGAGCGTGGAAGGACCCCCGCCTAGGGCACCAAAAACCCTGGCGCTGCTCCTGACTGGGGAGATGCATAATAGGAAAGGAGTTGAGGAGAATCCCATGATGACTGCAGAATTGTTCCACCATCAGTACAGCAGCTGTGAGGCGTCAGTAGCCCCAACCCCACTCTCACGACCCTAACAAAGCCTTTCAAGTAGTGGAGGGTCTTCCAGGCTCACCCCATGCAAGGGCAGATGAGTGTTCTCCTTTCATGCAGTGCAACTGTACTGCTTCCCCCTTCCAGAGAGCTCTCCATTGCTGCAGAGATACAATTTGCTCCTTGGTGAATATTTACTTCAGGCTTTTACATTCTAATTGCTATTCCTATTCTGGCCACATATTTAGTCATTTTCCTATTGCCAAGTTTTAACCATCAGCATTGGAGTCATTATTCTCATTCTTTGTAACCCCCAGTACATTTTACATTTGTGCTTTGAAGCTCTCCCTTGGTTCAACTTTGCTGTCCCTTTTCTGTGTGTTTCAAATACAAATAAAGGTAAATCCAATCTTATGGAGAATAGGGCAGCTTCAAAACCCATATCACAGTCCTACACACGAGCTAAAAACTCCTTTCACCATGTATCCGCTTACACTCCACAAGAATGGTCACACGCGAAAGATGAGTCGAGCCAAAGCCAGAGCACTTTGCACGCCTCTTTAGCAAAACAAAGTTACTGCAGAATCTGGATAGGAAGTTAAAGCAACTCTGAGTTATCAGACGCAATCTGCACCACAGCATGACATTATATAAACTTTTCAGTGGATGTCTCAGCATAGGAGCCATCTGCAAACAATGGGAAAGAGATGTCTCATGTCTGATTGCAAAGGGTTATGAGAATTTTACTGCCTATTTCCTTACAATCCTGCCTTGCCCTACAGATTTTGTCAGCGGGTCAATAGAGCAGTGTTTCTGATCTTCCCCAGCACAGGACCAAGTTCTGATCTCATTTACACATGGCTGTAAAGTTCCTCCATTGAGGTCACTCCAAGTTTACTGGTATAAATGAGATAAGAATCTGGCCCATAATAGCCACTGTTTTATGTGGTTTCTTTTTTTAAAAAAAAAAAAGCTCTTCAATACGCGTTTCTAGCTACACCCACAGCTCATCACCACAAACATTCTTCTCTCATGACTGGTATATATTAGTTTATGCAGTTCATTTGTGTAGTAATGTTTTGAGGATTCTAGCCCTTCCATCTTTTTATTACAAAGGGGAGCAAAGCGCCAGTGGCTGGATTTCTAAGGGGGTGCATAATTTTATTACTGCTAGTAATATATTTCAGCTACAAATGAAATAGGAAGAACAGACAAGACTCCTGTCTGAAGTAGGAGTATCCCGCATTTGAGACCATTCTCCTGCTCCCCTAAATGTTCCTTGCTCTGTTTAACACCTCAACACTCCCCTGGTGAGTACGCAGCCTCCACACCAGCTACTGTAGCACTGAGAGATCCTACGACTAGACTGACAGAGAGCAGCAAGTGGGCTGGCTCTTTCCAAGTGGTTAGTGCTCCCATGCCACCTGCAAGACTGGAAGGATGTGAGAAATGGGGAACATGGACAGATTAGGAGGAGACAAAGCAAAATGGGAGAAAAAATCCAGCTCCTGACCAAGTCCTGTCACTCTCCATCCTCTGGCTGGAACTTGGCACCTTGGAAAGGATAACCAACCTTGATGCTTCAGAGTATACGTTGATTGGCACCGAGATGTCAGGAAGGGATTTGCTACTGCATACAGCTGTTGTACAATGGTTTGTTATTGACCTGGTTTATTAGGGATTTGTTTGTTTCTTCCTCTGAAGCATCACATAACAGCAACTGTTTAAAACAGAATACCAGAGTAAAGAGATCATAATGGAGGGGGGAAATTCTGATGTCTTTGACGTCAGTGTCAATCCAGAATCATGCTATTGACTTCAGAGGAGTTCCTGTTGCATAGCTGTTGGCAGAGTTATGACAAGTCAGGCATTTCTGTGTCTCAGACTTTAGCAAGGCATGCACTGCACACACAGTTCTTTGTCACAATACATTTACTCCATTCTCCCTTTCAGGGTTCCCTAAATGTTAAGCAATTTTAAAATACTGTTTAAAATCTTGCTCATATAAGAACATAAGAATGTTCCTACTGGGTCAGACCAAAGGTTCATCTAGCCCAGCATCCTGTCTTCCAACAATGGCCAGTGCCAGGTGCCCCAGAAAGAATGAACAGAACAGGAAATCAAGTGATCCATCCCCTGTCGCTCATTCCCAGCTTCTGGCAAGCAGAAGCTAGAGACACTATTCCTGCCTATCCTGTCTTATAGCCATTGATGGACCTATCCTCCATGAATTTATCTAGTTCTTTTTCGAACTCTGCTGTGGTCTTGGGCTTCACAGCATCCTCTGACAAAGAGTTCCACAGGTTGACTGTGTGTTGTGTGAAGAAATACTTCCTTTTATTTGTTTTAAACCTGCTGCCTATTAATTTCATTTGTTGACCTCTAGTTCTCGTGTTATGAGAAGTAGTAAACAATACTTCCTTATCTACTTTCTCTACACCAGTCATGATTTTATAGACCTCAATCATATCTCCCTTAAGCCGTCTCTTTTCCAAGTGGAAAAGTCTCAGTCTTATTAATCTCTCCTCATACAGAAACTGTTCCATACCCCTAATCATTTTTGTTGCCCTTTTCTGAACCTTTTCCAGTTCCAATATATCTTTTTTGAGATGGGGTGACCACATCTGCACACTGTATTCAAGATGTGGGCGTACCATGGATTTGTATAGTGGCAACATGATAATTTTTGTCCTATTATCTATCCCTTTCTTAATTATTCTCAGCATTCTGTTCACTTTTTTGACTGCCACTGCACACTGAGTGGAAGTTTTCAGATAATAGTTGAATTTTTCACAGTTCTCAATTTTAAAAAAAGATTTAAGAAATATTTTCAATGTAAAGGAAACATTGGGGAAGGATGCTAGCCAAAAAAGAGTTAAGCATGGTGCAGCAGTTCAATTTTTTCCCTTAACTATAAGTATAGAAAATTGGTAGCTACTAGTATTTTCTTTAAAGATGCTCATGGAATTGAGGGGAGGAGTGGGGCTAGACTTATCTTTTTTATTTTTATTTTTTTTACCAATTGAGTCATCATAGTCTTTTTTATTTCTTTTCTTTTTTTTTTTTTTTTTACTTATTTTTTAATTTTTAGGCTTTTGATATTTATCTTTATTTTTTTCTTTTGTTTTATTTTCATTTTTATTTTTTTCATTTTATTTCTCTTTATCCATGATTGATGTTATTTTTTATTTATCCTTTGTTTTTTTATATTAATTTTCTTTTCTTTTTATTCTCCTGGGGATTCTTATAATCTTTATCTTTAGTAATTTTTTATTTCTATTTATAATTTTTCTCTCCTTATCTTGATTTCTCCTTCTTTCATTTTATTTATTAACCATGGTTGAATTTTTTTTATTTTCTTTAATTTATTTCAGATTTTTTTTTATCTGGGGAACTTATTCATTTACCTCTCTCCATTTCTAAAAACTGACATTTATATCTTTATTTTTTGTCTTTGTCTAATTATTATCTCATTACTTTTATCTTTTTTATTTTTTTTTATATTTATACGCTTCTCTTAATCCCGTTGGTATTTTATTATTAATTATTTTTTTTTTGTTTTTTTGTCAAAAGGCTTTCTGAAATTTATCTTATTTTTTTTTTTATACATTCTATCCACTTTTTTTTCACTTCTTTTTTTTTTTTTTTTTTTTATTTTTTTTGTTATATTTGAGGGACCTTGTCAAAGGCTTTCTGAAAATCTAAGTACATTATATCCACTGGATCCCCTGGGTCCATATGCTTGTTGATCCCCTCAAAGAATTCGAGTAGATTGGTAAGGCATAATTTCCCTTTATTAAAACCACATTGACTCTTCCTCAACAAATTATGTTCATTTATATGTCCGATAATATTGTTCTTTATTATATTTCCACCAGTTTGCCAGGTACTGAAGTCAGGCTTACAGGCCTGTAATTGCCAGGATCACCTCTAGAGCCCTTTTTAAAAATTGGTGTCACATTAGCTATCCTCCAGTTGGTGCCTTGTTTTTAATAAAGTCTGCAAGATATCATGTTACACCAGACTACCACATTGGAGACATGTTGTCTATGGCAGTGTGTTGGGGTAATATTAATACACTTGAGAGATGCCTGAACTCTGGTCCCACCCAAAGAGCTTTCATTATAAGATGTAATACTATTTTTCTTTACTTCTTCCCATAGCATAAAATCCAGTTACAGCTCAAGTAACATTTAAGATTACAATAGGGCCTTTAAAACTTTATTCTCTTCCAGAAAAGACAGAGGGTTGTTCATTCAAAATCCTCAGTCAATAGCAAGGTAGGCCTCTCAAAGCCTACCATGCTGCTATCTATTATAGATGGACAATGAAGCAATGTTTAAGGCTTAATCACAGACATTTGTCAAATCAGAAAATGTTAATTGGCTTGGTTCTGTTTGGGACTCAAAAATTTCTATTGCTAGTCCAGAAGACTCTGTTGTTCAACTAGCAAGCTCTGCCAACCCACTGAAAACACCTCAATCTTTGTTTCTAGCATGCATGGGGAAAAAACATCCAAAAGACAGGGACAATCTTCTGTTCCTCATTCTGCCAGGGTGGTAAAACCACCTTGGGGACTGAATTTATGATAATTTCTTATGTCAATATTTATTTTTTTACAATAGCTCCAAGAGGCACCATCTAAGAGAGGACTTACCCACAAATCATCCTTCATCTCTGAAGGGCCATGGTCAGGAATATTTGTTAGAGAAAATTCCAAGTACTGTATATGTTAATAGGAAACTTGAGAAGTTACTGCATGTTTATTAGAAGACTATTGAAAGTCACCAGGTAGCAATCAGAGGGCGTTCTAAGGCATGCTTATGCAAAAATGTCAGATTCAGATCCTGAAGGAAAGTTTATTGGCCACTGCAATGATGTTCTTTTCAGGTGCTGAGTATAACACCAATAAGGCATGTTCCCTGACAATCATTTTCTTAACTCTAATGGCTACCTTCATGTTCTACCCAGACAAGCAGATCAAACATTAGAATACCATTACAACTCCCTTTGTGTGGGTTCCTGTCCATCGTACACTTCCCTCTGAGTCTGGGACCCTCCTAATCTATGGAACTGTCATACATGAGGAATAGCAAAGGCAATTCATTTCAACTCTTTAGCTAGAGGGTGGATTTCCCAGATTCAATCTTTTTCCCATTCTCACTGCTGCAGAATTTGCTTTATCCATCCCAAGAGAGTTGGGGCACAGTGTGGCCAGATGTTGAAATGCAGCTATCAGATGTTGACAGCTCAAGCAGCACTTCCCCTAGGTGTCTGTTTTCTCTTCCAGAAACTCTGATCCCTTCCTGCATGCCATGAAGTAAAATACCTGTTGCGGTCCTAAAAAACAGAAGCTGTAATGGAGAGAAGCTCTCTTCCCTCCTGTTGCAGTGAATCAGATTTTAATATCTTTTTCTCTTTTTTTTTTTTTTAATGTGGAATTTCACAGAAGGTCTAGGCTTGGGCATCTCAGTCATTTCTTCAGCTCTCCTATGCCTCCAAATGGTACCATGTGAAAACTACAAACAGTTTCCTTCACACTCTTAGCTCAGAGTCTTCAAAAACTTAAGATTAAAAGAAAAGTGAAAAAACTCAAACAAACCCCAAAGCAAAACCACAGAAACAGATAGATATTAGCTGAAATATATGCATATAAAGCAGTGTGTCCAATTAACCACAGTGGCCAATTTGATTATACAGTCTTCAAAAACAAGTACAGGACTAAGAACTTGAGTGTGTTTATTCCTTTGTGATTCATGAATTTGTTAAACTCTGTGAAAGGCCAGCCAAGGAAGCTGTCTTCCCTTCTGCTTCATTCCACTGGCCACAAACAATTCCAGTTGATGTTCGTAAATGATACAAATAAAGGGAGTTTGATCTGCTTTCATAGGAAGATTACCAGTGTTTCATCACCAATCACCCTAACTCCCTGTCCCTGTCCTTGAGTTCATAAACTCACCATAGTTTTTTCCATTGATACAGCAGAGTATTTTAATGTAGCTCTAGCTAAATTAATATAAATATTTAAAAATTAAACTTGAGGACCAAAAAATAGAACTCTGAATTTGGAAGGAATTTTAATGATTCTTCAGCCAAATAAGGTGTGGTCCCCTTAAAGTAGCCAGGGGACTATAATTTCATCATTCCCCCACCCAGAATACTGAGATTCCAGGAGCTCTATGGATTGTAACTACAAACATGCCCCACTACCCAAACTAAAAAGGAAACATAACCTGTGTTAGAGGAGCATGGAGCGGGGAACCTCTAACTGGGTCAGATCCTCAGCTGGTGTAAAGCAAGGCATGCTTACTAATTTGAACCAGCTGAGGATACAACCCACTGTCATATTAACTGCAAACCCTTTGCTTTTAAAGGAAAGCTTATGTTTTAAATACTGATCTTTTCAACAGCAATAAAAAGCAAATGTGGCTGCTCCGCTGTAGGTCGAATGTTTGCAACAAACATTTCACAAGCTATTCTTGTTGTTGACGGAAATTTCATTAAGAAATTTGCAGCTGATTTCAGCTAATGAATAGAGTCAGGAATTTCACAGTTTGCATGCATACAAAAAAGAATGAAGTTCAATGAGTAAATATTATTTGCATAGCTCCAGTTAATACACTGATTAAAGAACTTCATAGCTCCTCCTGCCTGCAGTTCAATGAGAGTTAGCAGAAACGATAAGCTTGCTTAGGTATTTGCTTTTCTATCAACTCTCTATTTTTCATAGGAAACGTCTAGTGTAAGGATCACAGGTCAAGCTGTTATGAAAAAAGAGAGCGGAAATGTGTCATGAGAATTTGTGAACAATGAGTCTGTTTCTCAGATACATTTCAAAGTTTGAAACGTGTTGAGCAGCTCTAACCACAGGTCAAACCTGGGGACTAGATTTTATCTGAGATGTGCTTAGAGTGATGATGGAAAGAAAAAGGCAGAGCAGACTGCTCTCCCCATCTCTGCCCTGAGAAAATAAGCAGGACAGAATCTCTCCACAGTGCTCAAGAATGATCTAGAAGACAAGGCCAACAAATGTGTTTTTCCAGTAGCCATCTCTGCAAGGGGGTATGGATTACTGGCTAGAAACCACAATTAATCCCAGTTTGCACAAATGCTGCAATCAACAGCATACAGCTCCCGCTTAGAGTATCAGCGGAGTGAGTCTCCACTTTTATTTCCTCTGTTCCTGCACAATGGGCTCTTGTCCTGGCCTGTAGGATTCCTGCAAGAGAGAACAGGTGCAATTGCTAGAGACTATGCTCCCACTTGCAGTGCCAGTTAGGAAAGGATTTGGCTCTTTGACTTGCATTTTCCGGGGTTACAATGCCATCAGTTTGCAGCCCCAATCTCTAGTTGTAATAGAAAGCAATGTTCTTTAATACCTTCCCTTCTCTAAAATAAATACTGTCTCTACAACTTGCATCCACATCTTGATATTGGCACATCTTGGACACTACATGCACTTTCACTTACTCCTCTTGTGCCCTGGTTGGCTGTGACCTCGTGGGACCCGTTGCAAAGCCTTAAAACAGCAGCTTGGGCTGCATTTGACAGAATAACTCTTACAACCAATACAGTAAATGGAATTTTAACAGTCAATTCTCATTGACTGTTAAAATTCAAGCATAGATTGAACAAACTCTGAGCAATAACCACCAAATTTCTGTTTCAAGAAATCCAGTAAATAGGCAACTGATGGCACCATTCAGTGCTTAAAGAGACTGATTTTAAATTAACACAAATCTAACCCTTGTCTGTACAGTGGTGAGGTCATCTGCCCCCACAGCACATTCTCTCCCTCACTTCCTATTGCTTACATCAGAAAACCAGGGATTGGACCATGAGGGGTGCACTTCACCCAAACTCCACCCCTCCCCACTCCAGCAACCAAGGGTAAATCATTCTCAAGTTTTAATGCAGCCTATGTCAGCAGTAACTTTTTCACACTAAGTACCCCTCTGTTCTGGGGCACTCCTACCACCCCGCACCCTTGAGAGCTGATTCCAGGAGCATCCGCTGGCAGAGAAAATCCTGGGAACACAAATCCATAGGTATTATTACATACTGCAGCCTCTCCACAGCCACCAAGCAGTCAGATATCTTTCTTCTAAAGCAAGTGGGACACATGGCCATGGAATTTATGGATCCCAAATGTTGATCCTGGGCAGCTGTAGCAGGACCGGGGATAGCTAATTGTTTCTAGCAAAAATGCCAATGACAGTCTTCCAACCCTGTTACATTTTTGCACGTTGTCTCCATTATAAAAAGAAGAGTAGAAACTGCCATTACATACCTGCATGTCAAATAAAGCGGAAATTAGCACTGACCCTTGCTGTAGTCTTAAATCCTGGGATGGACTCCAGAGGCCAGCTCTGTTTGGCAGACAATGTTGTCTCCATCCATGAAAAGAAAGCAGACACAAATCTAAGACTTTCAATTATTACATACAAGAACCAGCAGCATTCATCAATTAGGTTTCACCAGGATCTAGCTGGAGTCCTAGCTGTTCTTGTACTCCTGTTTTTTCCAGCCTGACCAAAAGCAGGAAATATCAGAAATCTTTCAAGAAACTCTGTTCTTACAAGATCACCTGCCCATTTGTGCAGACTCTAGTAGTTTGGACAGTTCAGCTATAGTTGAAATGAGCATCCAAACTTTAGGGGCTTATCTGAATTTGCCTTCCAAATCTTTTGAGTTTGCCCTGTCATAAGATCATGCCACAGGTGTGAAGTTTTCTACTGTAGTTGAGGTAAATTCACATGACAATGGAGTTATTTGCAGTTTGAAGCTGTAAAAATCATGTTTCAACAAGAGAGGCTACAAATTTGTCATTCAAAATATTTGACAAAAAATGGCACTTTTTTTTGCAAACTAAAGTTTTCATGGAAGATTTATAGTTTCAAAACCTTTTGGTTTCCAATGAAAAGCCAACATATTTTAGAGGATTTTTTTAAGAAAACATTTTAATTTATTTTCCGACCAGCTCTTGTTTCAACTGGATTGATGGGTTGGCAGTAAGCAGTAGGGCAGAGGGAACAATCTTATCCATATTCAAACAAGAAAAAGAGAATGAGGAACATTTCTCAATCTGGAGCAGGGAGAGAGGAAGGTGGACGAGAGGACTGGTAATCCTCCCCTTAATTGAGAGAACATGCATAAATCACAGGCAGCTTCCAAGATATTCATAGACTTTTTATTTCAAGAGCTGACTAAGCAGCCCCTGAAATAGGGCAAAAACATTAACCCTAAAACAGAAAACAGCAAAACTGAACAATGCAATCCCCATTTGAGTGCTCCCAACCTTTGCCAAGTTTATCAAGTTTAGATGCAACTGAAAAAATTTCCATAATAAGACCTCCAAACTCAAGTGAAGCACCAAGAATTCTCCTTTTTTGAAAGGGATGAACCTTTTACCAAAAGAAAAAACAAAACCAACACTGTTTTCAGTTAGACACAGAAGAAGACAGTGACTGCTGGTTAAAGTCACTCAGCCAGGTCTGATTTCTGTCTCAGTGATCTTGATTCTGCTGTGGCTGCCCACCATTCCTCCCAGCCTGATACTTGTGCATCCCAGGAGCCTAAGAACCCACCTAGCAGTGATATCAATATCTTCTTACCCTTAAAGGATCTACACATGCAGCTCACGTTTACACCTGCATCTCTTTTTTCCAGAGGGGCTAGTGTTCATTGTGGACATCCCTCATTCCTTGAGAAGAGGAAAATAGGAGTGCACAGCCTGATGTTCTCACCCAGATGGAGATATCAAGAGAGAGGACGAAAAGCCAAGCACTGGACATTTCATGATAAAAGGGAATGAATGCTCTTTCCAATGGGGAGGAAAGCCAGTTCTTTCCTGGGCTCTCTATTCACTGGTCATAGGGAAAATGAGGGCTCTCAGCCTCAGTGTTGCCTGGAAATGGAAGCTTTTTCTTGCAATCAAGAGGATCATTGCCACCAAGGCCCACACTAGAACTTCAGTTAGAGTTCTCCATCTTTATTCCTGAAGCTTTTACAAAACAAAAGGAAGCAGACTACAATGAAGAAGAGTCTGTCACTGAGCAGCAGGAGGTAAAGCATAAATACCCACACCTCCAAGTACTGAATTGTATTCTGATTTGTTCAGTGGCCTGGAAAAGATAAACACATTCTGCTGCAATCATGCTCAGCAGCTGGTTGCTGGCTTGGAGTTCAACAGCTGGAAGCCTGCAGTTAATAAGTTATCTAGAACATGACCATAGCCAATAGGGCTCACTATAGAAGTTTTAATGGAAAACAAGGCCAAACAGGAAGGAAAAATGAAAGCAACAAAAGGGAAGGAATAATTTAATTCACTTAGCCATTTTGCTATGTTGAAAAGAAGGCTACGGACGAGCATATACAAGTCACTCATGGTGTCCAGTAATATAAAACACAGTGTATCATTCAACTCAAGTCAGCTGATTGTTAACAGCAGAAACATTGGCCTAATTGCTGAGCCAAAGCACAGAACTGATGGAGAATGCTTCTAAAGTCAGTGGCAGTGACCCACGGGCTTGCCAACTGCTCGTTTTCAGATTCATCTTCAAGGTAACATCACTGGGACTGGCAGAATTCTGACCTTTGGCAGTACTGGGCATTGTCTTATTTACGAGGTTCGTTACCCACCTTCCTTCCTTCTGTTCATAACAATGCGCTCTCGGGCTTACTGCCTGTGCAAAGATCCTTACTAACATCAAGCAAAACTCCAGGTTATAGAGACTCTGACCTGTCAACTTTCACTTGTTCTTGTTGGAAATGAGGAGGCCCTGGCAACCAATGGAGATGGAGCAGTTGATTGAAATCCTGCTGTCTGCTGGCATAATGAGTTCAGAGGTAACAACTAATTTAAAGATAATTAAGAGATTCAGATGTCTCTGCACAAAGGAGAACCGTTGCATGTCTGTTGTTGGGATAGGTTAGTTTTTAAACACATCTGTGGTGCCCTTATCATATAATTATGGCTGGTGAGGATGCCATTATATTAGCAAGACCACTGGTTTTGTAACTTCTTTTCTAGACGGATGTGTCTAAGTAACAATTCCAGGTATGACACTACAGGCCAGAGGTTCAGCTACATGCATGAGTATTTTTCCAGGAACACATGGACCAACATGGGTAATAACCCTTCACTAGAGCATTTACCTTCCTGCTGTTACTGCTTTTGTTTTTTTAAAGGGTTGAGACTGAAGAGTTCTTTTCACATTGCTATTGACCCTGTAATACTACATAAATAAATAACTCCTTAGGAAGCTGTCTTATGGCACCACTTTAGAGACCGCAGATGCAGCCAAGACACAGTTGTGCTGGGCATAGCGCAAACACTCACTTAGAGACTGCTCTCCCCTGAAGACCTTATAATCTAACTAGATAACAGGCAAAGCCTTTACAAAGGACACCAGAGCAATGAAGTTGCATCACATTTCCCATGACACCTTACAACATATAGTTAAGTCACTGCCAACCACTATCTCATAAGAAATAGTAGAAGCAGAAACAGTTGTATAGGTCAAGATAACTCATAAGGAAATACAGAAAAAAATAAATACTTTATGGGCAAAGATAGGACCTAAGTGTCACAAATTAGTCAGAGGGGAAGTCATATCTCTGGCCCAAAAGGCATGAGGGAGGGAAAAAAATTTCCAATCGACAAGTGGAATTAGGTGCCCTCTTCCCTAGAAAGCCACTGGGATTTGGGCACTTAGCTCTCCTTGGTGCCTTAAAAAGCTCCACCTGGATTTTGATACTCTTACTTGTTTTGAATAGTGTCTCATGAGGAGAAACCTTTTACTCAAACTGAGTAACATCTATCAAACTTTCCAAAGCCTCCAGAAGGGAAGAATGGGGAAGAACAGAATGTGTAACATGAGGAAAAGGGAAGGAGGGGTATCCCAGAAAGTAGAAAGAACAAGTGTAGACATTTTTGAAAATTCATTGATTTGTGTGGCTTTTCCAAACTGGATAACAAATTCAAACAAAAACAGCATAGCAAAAATCCGCAGACACATGAATACCAACACCGTGCTAATCGGTTAAACCAAACCTGTATTGAAGCAACTGCTACATTTAAACATAATCACTTAGACATTTATTAACCCCAGTCAGTTATTTCAAGGAGTAAATTAAGGAACCATCGAGTACACTGCATTTAAAATTTACTCCCTTATGGAAAAATTCTATGGAATGCAATGCAAATTAAACTAATAGGGAGCAATAGAAATTCTACAGGCCACTTCCCTCAGATCCCACTGAGAAATACACTAAGAAACTGCACCATCTACTCAGGATACTCCCTACACTAACACCAGAACAAATCAACATACCTCACGACCCGACCAGGCTTATTCTATCTACGACCCCCAAGATCAACAACCGGAAATCCCCTGGAATGCCCATCATTGAGGCATGGCATGGCGTCACTGAAAGACTGTCTGGGAGTATGATGCACCACTCTCACTACGCACAGCCACCCTACTGCACCCTAGCACGCCCAGATATCTCTGTGCGCGCCGCCACTGAGTTCTGAGGAAACTACACATGCTTGGTCACTCCCAGACAACACCCATCCTAGCCCATCCACTCCGCCTGTGAGGCTCCTAACAACATCCCACAACAGAGGAATACAAATCATGTAAGGAAAAGGAGTAGTCGCCTGATCGACTCGCCACAGGAACAACGGGCTGCTGAGCACTCTGTGCCACTTGTACTCCACACATGCTATTTCAATTTGATGATAATATATATCTCCGAGTCAGCGTCAGGCTATGCGCACCCGCATGCACACAAAATATGCCAATTATTTTATGCTGACTGAACAACGCTTCTCAGATTCGTCCACTGATGCCCCTCTCTACCTACGCTACATTGATGACATCTTCATCACGCCTGGACCCCATGGGAACGAGACTCTGGACAAACATTCCACACGATTTCAAGCAGCTTCCACCACACATGGCTATCTAAGCGCAGCCTGGACCAATCTACCAGGGAGGTCCCACTTCTAGACACCATGGTGACAAAAGTGATGTCCAGACAGATTGACCAACACCGACCTAATATTGAAAACTACACTGGTTGATGCCTACCTTAATGCTCCAGCTATGCGCATCCCGGCACATCAGCACCTGGAGTGGACCTGATCCAATTGCCTCCTCAGCCAATCATCTTTGAACGGATGGATAAGGCTTGGATGCCGTGGCTCGAAACCAACTCCAAGCAGAGACCACATCCGTAACAAACTCTCCACCCAAGCAATTCTCCAACTACAATACCTGCACGAGAGAGAAAGTGAAACAGATCAACAGAGCCAGACCGTGTCCAGAAGCATCCTACCTGCAAGACAATATACCACAGAAAGAACTTCAGTAGGCTACTCACATGAGCTCCATCAATACTATCAGCCCCCAGCATAAATACGAACCTCCACGGCACACCCGGGATTAATCACCTGGTAGAATGAGGGACACTACCTAGCGACATTTGGTATAGCCCACAATCCTATTGACACAGACTATCTCTGCCAAGTTCTGCAAACTGCTACATCCCACTAGACAATCTGCACCACAGCCGCACCATAGTCGACTGTAGCTGTCAGTGCGCAATCCATGCATAAAGAGGAGAGCCTACACGATGCCAACCTGCCCACATGATCATACATGCCGGCGACATCATCACAGGACTAACCGATAGCCATACGCATCAAACTCATGGCGATTCATGGCACCTATCTACAGCGTGGGCGATCGCAATGTAAGATATCACCGCCGCATCCATCACGCCAGCCATGCCCTCTGCTATGCACACTTACGGCCGCCCACAACTGTGACAGTCTCTAACGGAAAGGCAGTGCATTGCACCAAAGTGGACGAATGCAGATACTTCTAGGAGACCGGCAATTCAAAACCTGTAGGAAAGCAGCACTGAACCGCTGGCCTCTCTATACAGACATTAAGGAGTGCCGACCTCCCTCGGCCACGCCCAAAGAAATCAGGACCAGAGCATATCAACAGACGAAATTGGGTCACTCAATCATCTGCATTTGACACCATCAAGCTCAGCACGGATCAACAAGCACTGTGAAGGCTTCAACCCTACAGAGTCCAGTTGTCTCCCGCTAGTTTTCACTCCGACTCAAGCCACTGCTAGAACAGGGCCTCATCCTCCCTGATTGAACTAACCTCGTTATCTCTAGCTTGCTTGCTAGCATATATATACCTGCCCCTGGAAATTTCCACTACATTCATCTGACGAAGTGGGTATTCACCCACGAAAGCTCATGATCCAAAACGTCTGTTAGTCTATAAGGTGCCACAGGATTCTCTGCTGCTTTTACAGAAATTACATTAACCAGGAAAGAATTCGATCCCTGCTACACATTTCTATAAACCAATTTAAAAATTATATAGAAAGATTATAGGAGTTTTTCTATATGGGCTGTGTGCAAAAGTGCTTAGAGCAAATATTCCAGAATCTTCCCCCACTAGTAAAAAAACAATGATGTTCTCTACATCCATTAGTTTCTATTTAATGAATTGATATTAGAGAAAGGAGAACTCTCCCCTCCATTTGGGCTCATTGGTATTTGAAAGGAGAGCCCCTGCAATTCCCACCCCTCAATGCTGTGTGATATTGGACGGGAGACCTCTCTTGTCCTGAATGAGTGCCTGGAAAATCTGCTTCTCTTATGTTTTTTACATGTGATTTGCTGGAGCTTACTCTTGCTCCATTGCTAGGAAGGCCAGGACATCTCCTTTGGCAGATTTTAAAACTTTTACAAACTGGAAAGCATTTTGTTGGCTTGGATTTTGCTTGTCTAGAATCTATGAAAGATGCTGCTGTTATTGTTGGGATGTTAGTTGTGTTGTGTTGTTTAGAACTATTCACAGTTTTTGGTGGGTTTTTTAAGATTTACAATTTACCTCCATTAATTCATGTTTTTCCTTAATTTTGCCTTCAGTTCTCCTTTCATTCTGGTATTTGTATGAACCTTGGGTCTTGCGCTGTTCCAGCGAGGTTTCCAGTGTGTTGTTTTCGTTTGCATAGGAAGGCTGGTTTGTAACTATTTAAATACTTGTGAGGTGAAAGGGGGCAAGGGTTTAATGTCAAGACAGGGAATGATTTTCTAGCAGAGCCCAGCTAAACTGAAATTTGAGGAAGCCACTTACCTGAATGCTTCAGAAATTCTCCTCTTAAATTAAACAAATCTCAAAATGTTGCATTGAAATTTTTCTGTGGTAAGAATTTGTTCACATTAAATATTAGTCCAGGGATACATCATTTTATTCTTTGTAAAAAGGTGAATTGACCTGCCTGAATAGTCATCAGTTGAAATGTTGGCTTGTAATCCTGGGCTTTGGGGGTTGTATGAGACATTTTCAAGTCTCCTTCCAATTCACATAAAAATCATTTGTGAGAGATCTGAAAATGGATATAAAGTAGTGATTTCAAAGGCTTTTGCCATTCAGTGCTCTTGAATTTGGCAACAAGTCATCCACTTACTTACTTGGCTCCTTAAACATAAAATCCAGGATGGAAGGATTTTAAATGAAGATGGTGGAAATAAGAGACTGAATCAGACAAGACTGGACTTCTGTGCTGTAGAGGAAATATATCCTGAATAGTGTGAATATGATTTTTAATAGGCTTGAATTTCCATTTTAAGTTGTTGTTTTATAAAGGATTTTTACCCTTGGAACTTTTATGACAGAAATATAACCAACCATGGCTTTGGGCAGGACTATATTGAAATGACAGCGGGTCACTCTCCTACTTAAATAAGGGGTAACAATTTGAGTTGGGCAAGCCAGTCTGGGACTATGTCTCCCTGATATTTTTGTCCATTTTTATAACCAAACCCACAGCAACCTTGCTTGAAAGTCAGAAAATACTTGGTTAACATTCACTTTCATATTTCTATGTTTGCATGTTTCCATGTATTTATCCACCTAGGTTGCTATTTTAAAAAGTCAACACTTACTCTTCTGTGATATCTGTGAGTATCATAAATACCACAATTAGTTCCTCTTCTAGGCATAGAAAAAATGACTGAAAGTTGGAAAAATTCAAGCTGGAAATAGTACTCAAATCTTCTGTGGTATCAGTAATTAGCAATTGAAGTAGATAACCAAGGGATGTGGTGGATCCTCCATTTGGAACCCTTAAGTCAAGACTGGATCTGTTTCTAGGAGATACAGTATAGCTCAACCACAAGTTGCTGGAAACAATGAAGGAATTACTAGGTGAAATACAGTGGACTCTAATATACATGACGTCCAACCAGATGATCAGTAGTCCTTTCTGTCCTTAAACTCTGTGAAATATGGGAACTCAGGGCCTGATCTTCCTTACATTAAATCAAGTGGAATTTTTTCATTTATTTTAATAGGTATAAAGTCAAGCCCTCTAGATTTTGACATAACAATTATCATCATGTCTAGGCATTTGTAATGAACCCATCAGTAAGATTCACCACTCCATTACTCTGATTTGATTTGAACGGATTATATAAGCACAAAACTGAAATAATGCAATGGTGTGAGGACCATACAATGAAAGGGTCAGAAACAAAATTCTGGCTAAAAGAACCACGTTCTCTCAACTCCACTTTACAACACCTGTGCCTTTTCTTAAAAATTAGGATGGGGAGACATGATGATTATCCAGCTCCAGGGAGGTGCTGTTGGACCACTCGACCAGCAGGGTGGTGGGGAGGTCTGTGCAAAGAGCCCCTCTGCATTTTCTGGTTATGACTTATTGTGCAAGTGCCAAAATACTACAAATTGTTGGAAATACCATAAGAACAGACAATCTGGAACCATAAATACTGGAAAGCTCCTAAGAAGACCTGTTCTCCTAAGTCCATAAAGACCTAGGTAAATTAACACTACCCTTGTTGTGCTCCTAAATAATAGTATTTCCCCTTGGCTCAGTCAGCTATATAGTTGATTCCATTACCTCACCCAATTCATGTCACGTAGGCCAGCATTTCTCAAACTGGTGTCCGGGAGGGTACTCCAGGGGGTCTGTAAGCCCCACTGATCAACTCCTCTCCCTCCCTCCCAGCACCTCCTGCATGCTGGGATGAGGCTGGAAGGTGATTTGAGTGAAAATGAACATGAAATAATAGTTAAGTCCAAAGCTGACACTGAAGAGTTACAAAAGGATCTCACAAAACAGGGTGACTGGGCAACGAAATGGCAGATGAAATTCAGTGTTGATCAGCGCAAAGTAAAATTAAACTTCTTCTCCTGCATACTTTGAGAATTCTGTTCCATAAAGGGTCCAGAAGAGATCAGCATATGCCTTGAATCATGACAGGAAAACAACAACAGAAATTCCCATTAAGGCAAACATGCATTTGCAACCAATCAGCAACATGGGAGGAATTCACACAGACAGCTCAGAATGGAAAGAAACTGCAAAGACAAAGGAATCATTTAATTCGTGCATGACTCAGAACCCCACTAAGTGATACCAACTGCATCCCTGTAATGGAGCTGCCAGTGGCACAAAGGAAATAAAAAATGTATATACTGAGGGTGTTGAATCACAAAGATACTGTCAACAGCATAGCTGAAATCCACTTCAAAGAAAGAGTGAAAGAAACCAACTAGAACAAACTAATGATCATGCCAAAAAGTTACAAATAAGGGGAAGAAAAAATCCCCAGTACAGTAAACTGCTATAAACCATAACATGTTCAGCAAAGTACAATAAAACACAGTGCCAAGAACTGAGACCACCACAATAAAAGAAGTCATGCTGTATCAAAGGCAACCCTGAAGCCATTTACCCATCCTGGCTTAATTTGCCTCTGGAATGGTCCCACTCAGCCATGGAAGTTGCCAGCTTCTCTTGACCACAAAACCAGTCACCCCAAAACACATGCACTTCTTTAAAGCTAAAGTAGGTGTTACATAGAATGGTGAAAATAATTGATGTTTTTGGTTCGGCCATCAAACTGAAAAATCAGGTGAAATACTTGGATCCAGAACTGTTTGGAACTTGTTAGCACATCGGAAATGTTCATTTCAGGTCACCGTGTATGCATCTGTAACACACTCGCTCAGTGGATTCAAATCTCCTCACTGCCTGGTTCAGAGGAGGGATTTGAAGCTACTTCTACCTTCCGGGGCTGGCCTTAATCACCAGGTATACAGTCATTCTCACTCTCTCTCTCCATGAAACAATGAATAGTTAAATATTTCTACAAACTGGAACAGCATGAGAGCAACCCAGCTCAGAACAGCCACCAGACTATAGGCTATTAGGGCACTCAGCTAGGAAGAGGGAAAGCTGAATTCAAGTCCCTGTTTCAGCATGGACATTCAAATCTGCATCTCCCACATCCCAAGCAAGTGCCTTAACCAATGGGCTAAAGAGACAGCAATGGGGTGGGGTGGAGTGTGTGTGTGTGTGTGTCTCTCCCTCTCCACTTTGTCATCAAAATCTGTACATTTTCAGAACCAAAACTGAACATTTTCCCTGATTCTTCGGTTTTCTGGCCACACTGAAAAAACAATTGTTCACTCAGCTCTAGTTACAGCCCTGGTAAAAGTACACCCTACTGGACACCCATCAGCCTACTGTGTTGGGACCCAACCCAGTAGATCTGTGCACTTTTATAATGATCACCACACATTCCTCCCAACCACCCTTCTCTGTTCCAGCAGGATGATTCTGGTAGTCACCTCAAAGCCATCACCTATCACAACTCTAGCAGGTAAAGGCAGAATTTAGCTAATGGAACAGATGGCTGTAGATACCATACTGTGTGTGATCAACGACAAAGCTTCTTTATTTTAGCACCTAAGAAGTGGCAGGTAGTCTACCTTGTTGTTATCTTAAATAAAGCACTCGTGTTCTTCTCTCTTTGGCTAATTGTATGATTTTGTTTTTTTTTTAAATATTTTGCAAATGCCAGCCCTCCACAGGGTTTGGAAACCTACAGAGTTTACAACCTGCTTTGTTACTATAGGTTGCCAGTGACCTAAATCATTGCAAAGATTATTATAAATCCCTGACCCGGCCTGTCTGTTATTAGAGCAGGGGTTTTCAAACTGGGGGTCGGGACCCCTCAGGGGGTGGGGGGTGTGAGCTATCATACTCCATCTCAACCCTGCTTTGCAGCCAATATTTATAATGGTGTTAAATATATTTAAAAGTGTGTTTAATTTATAAGGGGGGGGGTCAAACTCAGAGGCTTGCTATGTGAAAGGGGTCACCAGTACAAAAGTTTGAGAGCCACTATATTAGAGCCTGCCAATAGAAGTCTACACTTAATACATGACTATGGGCTTGTCTATACTTATGGCTAAATCAGCACTGCTGCGATCGATGCAGCGGTGTCGATGTAGCGGGTCTGGAGAAGATCCACTAAATTGCTGGGAGAGCGTGTTCCCATCTACATCTGTACTCCAGCTCCCCAAGAAACATAAGGTAAGTTGGCAGGAGAGTCTCCCACTGACACAGCGTGGTGTAGACACTACTGTAAGTTGACCTAAATTATGTCAACATCAGTTACATAACTCAAGTAGTGTAACTTAGGTCGACTTACAGTTTTAGTGTAGACCAGCCCTGTGTCTTAGCACTTGAATATTTTACACTGAAATGGAGATCTCCAGACTTTGCCTGGAATTCTGGGCAAATTAATCCACAGTCTCATCCATAGGCTTGATTTTAATGTCAGAGCCAAAACCTGGTCTTGGGGTCCTGCTGATCATCTGCTAGCTCTAAATGAAAAGCAGGCCCCAGCACACATGGTACAGTATTGTTGGGGGTTCAGCAATAGTGCTCTTCACAACGGGGAGCAAAGCCGCCTGAGCAGTTCTTGTCAGACAATCAAATGTTTATAATTATTCAGTATGATAAACAGCTGCAGCCAGCTCCAAATAACTGCAGAAATCTTACACAACTTTCTGCGTTTCCAGCTTTAGATGAATGGAAAAACGAAGGAACAAAATATGCTTTTTGTCAACTACTGACATGTTGCCTAAATCTGGCTCATGGTGTACAATATCCACTCTTGCAGAGGGTTGGATTTTTAAGTCCTTTCATGTTTTGCTCCCAGTGGCATGCTTCTTTCGTAGTTCATAAGCCTGCCTCCTGGGTAATGATGATAAAGGAAGGTAGTTTGTGTAGTGGTTGGAGCAAGAATCAGGAATTTTGGAGTCTAGTCCAGACTTCCACTGATTTGCTTTATGACTTTAACTTCTCAGGACCTCAGATTACCTATCTGTAAAACGGCTATGTTAATACCTCTCTCTTAAGGGCAGTACAAAGCTTAATTGAGGTTTGTAAATCACTTTGACATCAAAGAATGGACCAGAACACATTGTAGAGGGCAAAGTAATAGTATTCTAGTTAGAGATGCTCCAACAGTGAGAACTTATTCAGGAACATTTTTGTCAATTTTGATTTTTTCTTATTTAGCTATCTTCACATTCCTTCATGTTCACTTAGTGTAGTCTTGCAAACAGGTTTTTGCTCACAGAGATATAAGTGTACTGTTGTTCTGCATGCAGATACCATATCCAAACAAAGAGGTTGATCATGATTACAGGCATTCGCTATTTGTACCGGAAGCTGCCTACTTCTTGTACTGAGTTTTTCATCCAATCATAGGGTCGAAACAATATCATGTGATTCATGTTATCAGTCAAACACCTCAAATAGCAAATACTCAAAGATATGATCACAACAAACAGTTTGCAAACAAACTGTAGCACAAAATATGCTTGCATAAAATGTTTGTTGAGAATTATACATAATTAATACATCAAAGAAGAGCCAAATCTGTGTGGCTACCGTTTACACTCATTCATTAGCCCATTTGTTTATAAGCTGACCCCTCAAGATGGTTAGGTAAAAATAGCAAAAACTGTATGATCCTTTCATAAGCCGACCCTATATTTCAGGGGCTGGCAAACTTTGGCTCCTGGCCAATTAGGGTAAGCTTCTAGTGGGCAGGGACGTTTTGTTTGCCTGAAGCGTTCACAGGCACGGAGCCACTCAGCTCCCAGTGGCCGCGGTTTGCTGTTCCCAGCCAATGGGAGCTGTGGGAAGTGGTGCGCCACTTCCCGCAGCTTCCACTGGCAGGGAACGGCAAACCGCAGCCACAGGGAGCTGAGGGGCTCCTTGCCTGCAAATGCTCCAGGTAAACAAAACAACAATGTATTAGATATTAAATTAAATGATTCCATAGAGTTTAAGATAATCAAATTTTGGTGTAGACCCGTTTATAAGCCGATGCGTCACTTTTTTACCAAAAATATTTGGCCTATGAACAAGTTTATAAGGTAATTAACCAAAAAAAGGGCAAGATTAGTTAGATAAATTATTCATTACAAATAGCTCACCAAGCTTTTATTATAAAGCACCTGGCAGCATTATGTCCAGTAGTTTTATATTGCACTTAAATATGTCATCAGCATGAAAGAATAACTAGAGACAGAGCAATTTTCTGTGTAAGTAGGAAGGTGAATTCTGTCTACATAGTGAGCTTCCAAACACACCACTGGTAATGTACTGCAATGGGGTCCCTCTGATCTCTTGTTTAGCCATTCAGCCAGTTACTTCAACCATCTGAAAAAAGGTCTTTGGCCCATATCATCCCTTCTGGAACCAGATGTGGTTAAAGTAGCTCAGTATGCCTATTAATATCCCGTTTGCCAGGTCCTGCCTGCCACTCCCCCATGTCCCCAAATGTCCTCTCCCATTTTGCCCTCTCCCTGTGGCCAACATAAGTGTTCTAAACAAGCCCACAGATCCACCGAGAGTCTTATAATGGCATCCAGCACTGCAGTATCTGAGCACTTCCCTTATAATCAAAAGGAGCAGGACATGCATCTTTTCTGGTCAAAATCCATGAAGAAGGGTTGTCATGACAGAGGAAGCAGGAAGGGAAAGCTGCTGGAAGTCTCCAACCTGAGCGGAAATAATGGGTTTAGTCAGAGGCTGATAATATGACATGGAGCTGGGCAATGAGGAACTGGAAAGCTGCAGCAGAAAGAGGGCAAGTGGGGAATACGGAGCAGGCCTGAAGGAAGGTGCAAAGATGGCATAGGGGCCCAAAGAATAGTGATGTTTGGATTCATATTCAGTGTTACATAGGTATATTTACTAGTATTAAGCAAAACAAGGAGCATGGTGGTCACTGACTAACCAAAAAGGTGAATTCATCTCACCTTTATGTATGATCTAGTGATAGGAAATCAGATCAGATATTCAGCATAATACAAACCAGAAGGCAAAAAAGAAAAACCTAAACCACCACTCAGCACATGAGGATTATTTGTTTTGGCCCAGACTCTGAGATCATAAATCCTATGCTTGTGCTAATAAAGATTCCATATGCGGCTGTCAGTAACACATTAAAATGGAGATAAAATAAATCACAGCAGAGTCCCAGTTTTTGTGTATGTGTATCTGCTTTTGAAGAGATGTTGCAAGAGGACTCCAATGAGGGAATTGTGAGTCAACAATCCTTTATGTTCAAATAATGTCCTTTGGGATTATGTATGTTCTGGCACAAGACAAACCAAATGCCTAAATAGATCCTGCTACATATTATGTGATCATGGAGAAGAAGTGTTTAATCATTACTACTATAGTCATAATTTTGTTTTGATGGATCAGTTGAGCATTGTTTTCATAGCATGCACCACAGGATTTGTCTCAAGCCCAGTAGCTAAACAAAGCATTAGCATTTGCTATATGTTACGTGAATTTCACCATTACCCTTCATATATGGAAGTGGAGGTGACTTTTCCCTTGCATGCATTCCATTTTGGCATTTCAAATCTTCAAGATTTTGTACTCACAAAGACATGGCACGTGCTGTTCTCTCTACTGGTACAGGATTGAACTCTTAGATTGTAGGATATTCTTTCACGGGAAATTGTCCTTATCGGAGGTGGAGCTTGCCAAGCCAATCTGCAGCAGCCTTGTCAGAAAAGAGTGAAGCCCTTTACCACCTTCAAATTTGGTCAGAGGAGTCATCAGTGATGTATGGCATTATCAGTCTTTGGCAACAGCCGCATGTGGGATCCTCATTGGCCTCAGGTGGAAAGTATTTCAGACCCCGGCCAGTCTGAAATCAATTCAGAAGGGCCCATGAACAGTCCAGTGTGGCACATCAAAGGTGGGTACACGCATACTTGTGTCAATTCTGAAAGACAGATTTCTGATGTCAGCTGCAGACCATTCTTCATGCCACATTCACACTGGAGAGAATTCCGAGTGGGGGAAGTGGGCCCAGAATGGGTGCCTTGACGACAAGCATGCGCTTGGGTGGTGGAATAGGGCAGTGTATAGTACTAGACTTGGTTTACTTTGATCTTCCCAGCCATTCTGGCTGTAGGGTCATCAAGACAGGTGTGGGAAGGAATGATGTTGCTTAAAACAGGGAGCAAATGTACAGATGTGGGTCAAATCATCTCAGTTACAATGCAAATTATTGAATGTAGTTATGTGTCAACTAATTGAATGTGAGAGGAATGGAGCCAGACTGGAGCACAGTATTCTGCTGCAGAGTAAAAGAGGGCTAAATTAGACAATTGGAGTGTTTGAGCATTTGTTCCCTATGAAGTGCTGGCCAATTTGCTTAGAAAGTTGTTAGGCATCCTCACCTTAGCCACAGTTTTCCTTAGGTGGTTAAGATATGTGAGATCTATCTAGGGTTACTCCAAGGTAGACTGGGTGGGATTTGTATGACAAATGATGTCCATTGAGGAAAACAGTCAGGGAAATGGTGAGAATCCCACTATTCCAGTGATGAGGAAATATGTTGACAAGAATAAGGGATAATCCTGCACTGGTAGTAGGCCACGGCATGTACTGCATGCCCTAATGAATGAGACCTCCTGGTATGGTGTTGCCACTCTCAGCTGCACCTCAGGCATGTTCAAGCTCTACATAGCCAGTGTGATCACCCCAGCATAAGAGTGATCTGACAGTGAGTGACAGAATTGAAATAAGGGCTCTTCCACCATTCTCACCCCTTGCTGCTAGGATACATGGGGAAAGGGGACATGGATGAAGGAGAGGAGAATGGCCAGGATGCCCATGTGCTACACTAATCAATGGCTATGTTTTCTGCCCTTGTGTCCACTTGCAACTGGCATAAATTAGAGGATCCCTGAGCCTTGCATCAGCTCAACACACCAAGGGTGAATTTCACCCTAAGAATGTTACAGTTGTTGTTGTTCGTTCATCCTGCATGCCCAAAAATTTGCTAGGTGCCTGAAAGAAACTACTGAAGACATAATCCCTGTCCCAAAATGCTTATAGTCTAAACTGGACACAATGCCATACTGAGGGTGATAGACTAAAGGGAGTGGAAGATAGAGAAATGACTAGTGTTTCATTAATTACCTCAGAGGGATACTCAATAAGGCATACACCTTTCTGGTGCCTTTAAATTAGCTTGTTTCCTAACTGACTTCTCCTTGATGAGGCAGCAGACATGAGGGTTCAGGTGCGATATGAATGAGGCGAGGGAGGTGAGTTGGCTATATATAGAAGCAGTGCATACAATTCTTCAACCACCATGAAACTCAGCTACCTCTCCATAGGCTCTACCTGCTCACCTAAAAATATTTCTGAAAGATTTGGCTTTTAAGCACTTGAAACTTGCTGGGATAGAGGCTTGGACTGATTTAAAGGTAAAGAATGGGAACAATCAACAGAACAATGTGCAAAAAAAATTTCACACATAAGTTGCATGTGGCAATAGCAAATACTAGACTCTGGGTGAAATCCTGACCTCCATAAACATCAGTGGGAGTTTTGCCATTGACTTCCACACTGACAGGATTGAACCCACTTTAGCTCTCTGTTTGCCTGTGCTATAATCAGCAACTACATCACTGAAATAATCTGCATATCTATTTTCACATATTATTCATTAATTATTAATATTTATATTCTGGTAGCAGTTAGCAGCTCCAAACAATATCACAAGAGTCTAGGACTCTTTAGCATGGCATAGATACATATGCTACTGTAGCCACACACCACATCGGTGTCATTCAGAAAGCCAAGTTATCTAAGAACATAAAAATCAGACACAACAAGCCGCAAATCCCAGTCATGGTTCAACCTGTTGATATTCTGAACAAAAAAGAGCTCTTAACCATGCTTTCAGCTGTTTCCATTGCATCACATAGGCTCAACAGTCATTCTAGGCTTCACTATGACACACAGGGTGACAATCTTGGAATCTTATGTAGATTTACCTGTGTCTTCTATAATCGTAAATAAAGATTAAAAAATTCAAGATGAAAGTGTTTAAAAAACTGTCAAGTTATCAAAAGAGTATTCTTTTCCAATCAGTGTTAATTATTTTTAGAGTGATGTAGCCATGTTGGTCCCAGGATACGAGAGAGACAAGGTAGGTGAGGTAATATCTTTTACTGACCAACTTCTGTTGGTGGTAGGTACAAGCTTTCAAGATTACAGAGAGCTCTTTCTCCAGTCTGAGGAAGGAAGCAGTCTGAGCTAAACAGAAGTTGAGACAGATTGTTAAGCAGAAGGAATAAGGCATGTTGAAGGTGGTCACTTAAAAGACAGTGAGCAAATAAAATAATTTCTGTAGAACCCTATTGCTTTTTTTCCTCTTAAATTCTATGACTTTTTCCACAAGGAGTAAAACTGTAATTAAAAGGCTATATAAGAACATAAGAATGGCCGTACTAGATCAGACCAATGGTCCACCTAGCCCAGTATCCTGTCTTCTGACAGTGGCCAATGCCAGGTGCTTCAGAGAACAAGCAATCACTCATGTGACCTATCCCCTGTTATCCACTCTCAATTTCTGGCAATCAGAGGCTAGGTCCTAGAGCATGGGTTTGCATCCCTGACCATCTTGGCTAATGGCTGTTGATGGACCTATCCTCAATGAACTTATCTAGTTATAGTTTTGGCCTTCACAACCTCCCTTGGCAATGAGTTCCACAGGTTGACTGTGCATTGTGTGAAGACGTACTTCCTATTGTTTGTTTTAAACCTGCTGCCTATTAATTTCATTGGGTGACCCCTGGTTCTTGTGTTATATATCACAGGGTTCCTCTGTCACTACCCAGAAAACCTCACTGCCTGACCAGCTCAATTGGTCTCTTGTCACAAACAAACACTGGGTTGTTTATTTTGCAGCAAGGTGTGTATTTATTTCTCTCTTACATAGTGATAGTTGTGCAATATAGGCTTACAGCAAGGGTAGGATTCCCTGCAGCCCTCACTCCCCTGCCCAGGCTCACCCTCAGAGTTCCTCCTGAGCCTCTCCTCTTATATTTTTCCCTACTACCTTGTTAACCCAGTGATTTTCATCCAGGTGTTCACAGTACCCCACGTGAAAGTGTATAACTGCCCTCAGCTGGGCCGGCAGACATCTCCAGGCTGCAGCAGGGTCAGTGATCAGGATGTTGCTGATAGCACCCTGTCACAAAATGAGTACAAGAGTTTATGCTCCTTTCTGCTTTCCTCAGTAGGATTTAATTTCCAATTTTTAAAGGATGCCTTTTTGCCTCTAACTGCTTATTTTACTTTGTGGTTTAGCTATGGTGGCACTTTGTTGGTCCTCTTACTGTGTGTGTGTTTTTTTTTTTAATTTGGAGTATATATTTAATTTGAGCCTCTATTATGGTGTTTTTAAAATTTCCATGTAGCTTGCAGGCATTTCATTTTTGTGACCATACCTTTCAATTTCCATTTAACTAGCTTCCTCATTTTTGTGTAGTTCCCCTTTCTGAAGTTAAATGCTACAGTGTGGACTTCTTTGGTGTCTCCCCTCCCCACCCCCGGATGTTAAATTTAATTATATTATCGTCACTATTACCAATCAGTTGAGCTATATTCACTTCTTGGATCATATCCTGTGCTCCACTTAGGATTAAATCAGGAATTAGCTCTTCTCTGGTGGGTTCTAGGACTAGCTGCTCCAAGAAGCAGTCATTTATGCGGTCAAGAAACTTTATCTCTGCATCCCATCCTGAGATGACATGTACCCAGTGTGACAAAGTTCCTCCTCTATCTTGGTGGGTCCTGCACTTCTTGGCAGATTTACTCACCTCAGTGATCTTCCCCTC
>NC_133771.1:133893432-133918278 GCF_003597395.2 Chelonoidis abingdonii
AGTGCAACGCTCCGGAAATCGACGCTAGCCTCGGTACACGGACGCACACTGCTGAATTAATGTGCTTAGTGTGGCCGTGTGCACTCGACTTTATACAATCTGTTTTACAAAACCGGTTTATGTAAAATCGGAATAATCCCGTAGTGTAGACATACCCATATACACTTCTCTCCTTGAGAGTTGATCCTGATTGGCCTGGAGAGAGGAGTGTCCTGTTCCACTCTGTATTACAGGGTTCCTGACCCCAGGCCTTAAGATGACAGTGTCCTGGGAAGATCACTGCTAATTCCCTGGGACCATATCCTCTCTTCTAGTTTTGGCTTGTGCTCACACCAGTATCCCTGGAAAGGGGTCTTCTTCCCTGCCCCCTTAGGCTTAAAAAGAGAGTACACCCCATTGCAGATGGAAACGCATGAAATATTGTTAATTCTTATTTCAAGGCACAGCCAAGGATGAGGAAAATCCACTCCTCTGTTTGACTGCCAGAGTTACTCACACATTTGGCTTCATATCCCTGAAACACAAAATCCACCCCCAACAAAATCAAAAACAAAACACTAATTGTCAAACCTAACTTCATTATCTATTTCTGGGATATAAACAAATTATTGTCAGCCACCCACTGAGTTACTCAGCACTGGAAATGCAACACAGAGTCCTTCCTAATGGTATGCAGGAAACATCGTCCGTGCTTGTGCTGTCGGAAACCTTCTGCATACCATATGTGAGTCAGTACCAATTGATCTCTGCCCATATTGCTTCTTTGGTGGGAGAAATCATCAAACCAGACTAAAATGAGTCTTTTTGCATGCCGATTTTTAATTTTCATCTGAACAAAGTCTCTAGATAGCATGGAATCTAAGCCTGGGTCAAATAAGTCTAACTGTATTGTGAGAAAGTTGTTGATGTCTCTGATGGGATCACTTATTTCAAAATGGAAAACATTTCACAACCTTAACATAGCTGCCCTGCTATAACAATTTTAAAGACATTCTCTATCAACTTATACCAGTTTTAAAGCAGGACAAATTTTAGGCCCTAACAACACAAGTTTTTTTTTTCCCCCTCCTTAGAAAAGAATCCCTTATTTTGAAACAGAACAATACTTTCAGCATGGGAGTGACTTTACTGGATTATAAAGGGATACTGCAATAACATAAACTATCAACAGACCTAAAGAATAGGTCATTGACTTTGAAACTTTAGTTGAAATCAAGGGGAAACACGCCAGCTTTCTGGTTTATTTAGCATAGCAAAGTAAATATGATTTGAAGATGTGGTTCTGCTATTAACTTTAGGCAGCCCCGACACAAAGTGATCTACCATTTCTGGCAGTTCTACAGTAGTTTGCACTGAGCAAATTTACTTTTCACAGTCTGTTTCTGAACTCACCCTAAAATCTTGTATCATTATTGTGCACCAGGAAAAAATCCGAATATACTAGTGTTGGGTTTCTGCCAACAAGTCTAGTCATAACCTCATCTTGTGATTGCAGCATTTGATTAAAAAATAGAAAATCATTTAACAGACGATTTATGTGGCATAAAATGTGAAGAATGCAATCTTTTCCTCGTCCTTCAAAATATCACATTCAAGTAAAAATGGACTGACTGGATCCCAACCTATGAACATCCAGTTCTTCAAACTTTTGACAAGCTATGAAAGCACCACTGGAACAGGAGATAATACACTGGTTAGAATAGCAAATGTGTTGGTTAGATAGGAGCTAGGGTAGCAGCTTTGTCTGGGCAATTTGTTGCTTCGAGGAGCTAGAGTTGCAAATTGCATGAGTCACATCTGGGCCTGATGATCAGAGGTGCAGAGCAGCCACAACTCTCATTTTGAAGTGAAGGGATGTTGTAGATTGGGGTCGGCAACCTTTCAGAAGTGGTGTGCCGAGTCTTCATTTATTCACTCTAATTTAAGGTTTTGAGTGCCAGTAATACATTTGAACGTTTTTAGAAGGTCTCTTTCTATAAGTCTATAATATATAACTAAACTATTGTTGTATGTAAAGTAAATAAGGTTTTTAAAATGTTTAAGAAGCTTCATTTAAAATTAAATTAAAATGCAGAGCCCCCTGAACCAGTGGCCAGGATCCGAGCACTATGAGTGCCACTGAAAATCAGTTTGCGTGCTGCCTTCTGCACGTGTGCCATAGGTTGCCTACCCCTGTTGTAGATGCTTGGCTGCTCTGAAAGCAGGTCTGCACATTTCTGAGCTTGCTGAGATGTCATGATATGTCACTACAACTGGCTTGGAATTTCCCATCAGAAAATGCTGATTTGACACAACCAAAAGCTTCCACAAGAATGCATCAATTCCATCAAAACTTGTGGTGAAAACCAGGTAGTTTTTGATAGAACCTCTCTGATGTTTTGCTAGCTCTCCCACTTACCTCGTTAGCTTGGCTGGCAACTCAATGCAAAGCTCCCAGGCTGTAATGATTTACAGACTCCCCAGCTCTGCACCAGCCTGCCTGCTGGGCTACTCAGGAAGCCTAGTGGCCGTTCCCCAACTAGTCAGTTCCCAGGCTCCTCAGCATCCTGACTTCCAGGCTCCTTGGGTTTCCACAGTCTCTGGCAGGCCACTCCCCAGTTAGTCCATTCCCCTGGTGTTCCTGAGCTTCTAGCTCCCCAGGAAGCTCAGGAAAACAGCTGCACACCCTGATCACCAGGTGGGCAGCCAGCAAGCTACACACAAAAAACACATGTTGTTTCTCCTGAAATGGAATTTTTATGGAAATCCCTTTCTATGAAAAATATTACAGTATTGACTTTCAAAAGTGTTTTTTTTATGCTGATTTTTTCATGGGAAGAGATTTTCATTTTCTGGACAGCTCTACTATTACCATTTACTAAATATATTTTAGATGTGTAACAGACACGTTTCTATTTTAATACACATAGACAAAGGGAGGTTTAAGGGAACAGAACTACTCTCAGACAAACAAAGCCCTCTGAGAGAAGAAAATACTTTTCCTGGTCATTAGTATGGCTATTGAGACACAATAGCCCAACCATCAAATCAGTGGAACAGCCGTCACTTTCAGCCTGTTCACCTTTGATAGCCCAGAATGGAATTTGCCTAGACCTGATTGAGCTGTTTTGGGGTATAGGGAAATATGTTAAGAAAATCAGCTGGGGAAATGCAGGTTGTCCCCCTCCTTAGTTGAGTGTCCCAGCAAACCCCTCAACAGAGGAGGGTGAATGCTGCTAGGTCAGATAAAGCAGCCCAGACTCAAGCATTTCTGTCTGAAGATGTGTTTGTTTTAGCATTGCTTACTGTTACTGTAGCTATGATAGCCAACCTGATTAACTGTCAAGAAAAGTAAAATCTAGATATGATCAGAAAATTATATTTTGTTTTGTTTAAAATCTTTGTTCTCTATCTTCAGATAAGAACCTGGTTTTACAAAGAATTTGGTTGTAAGCTTGGAATTTCCACACAGTTCCATTGTCTAAGGTGAGGTGACCTCACAATAGGGGATCTGCAAGGATGGAGCCTAGGACACCCCACTCTAGTCCGCTGTCCGAGGTCGAGCACAGGAGAGTCCTTTTTCCAATAAAGGGAAAATTGCAAAAGCAGAAGCAGATACTTACCAAGGGGAATGGCTGAGAGAATAAGAAGGAGACTGAGGTGAATGGAAGTGCCCAGAGATAACAATATTATTTCTTCCAACCCTGCTTTTAAATACAGATTTTAATTTTAAGACTTTTTTCTACAGAATGTTAATGAAGAGTTCAAGGACACATATGGGCTGTTTGTAAACAATTCATTCCATTATAATTATCCTTTCTATACAAATACCTTTATCTTTCCAACGTCCAAGCTTCTCTACTCACCAGAGAAAGGAGGAGTACTACAAAGAAGGATAGGTGTCTCTAGTGGTGAGAATATGGAACTACAATTATGTACTCGAATTCTAGCCTGAGCGCTGCCTCTGACACACTGTGTGACGTTGGGACGGTAAGTTAGACCAAAATTTTCAAGTTTAGATGCCTAATATTAGACACCTAAACTCATATTTATACACCTAAAAATAACTGATCAAATTTTTAAGGGTGCTGAGGATGCACAGCTCCCAGTACTAGGAATGGAGGGGACAGGGACCTTATGTCCATAGGGAAACAGAGGGGATCTGTGGAGCTTGGGGACTGAATCCCTCGCTTCTTGCACAGGATTTGGCAACCTACAATGGAAGAATTTGGAGAAAACTACACAAGAGGGAATCTCCAACCTTCCTGCATGTTTTTCCCCAGAGGAGGGGGTTACTCTCCTGCCTAATTACTTTTTTATAGTTGCTGTATTATTTAATATTAATTAATTACATTAAATTACACAACAATGTCTGTACATTAGCTCCAGTCCAGCTCTGGCATATATTAACTTTAAAACATTATCCAGCTTGCCCACCAGGTGACTGTGAAAAATAATATTGTGTGTGTGTGTGTACACACATACTTTATGATGGGGTGTGGGGAGGCTCCCTCATCCTTGACATCTGTCTCAGTCCCTCTCTCCTCGCTTTTAAAAAAGTGCCTTAGATCTCCAGTCACCTCCACCCACAATTTACTTTTTCACATTACCACTTTGGGTTCCATATGAATCTTATTTTATCCTGATGGTACAGAGCTCTGCAGGGGGTGCTGAAAAATGAAATAATTATTATCCTTATTGTAATTAAGATACAAGCTAGCAGCCTGGAAAAGAGTTCAAAAGGCTGACAAACAAGCATGATAAATTACATACTTTGCCAGAGTGATTGACAAATGACACTTCAAATGACATTTTTACAAACCTCTTACTATACACATTCCATTTTCTAGAGAGTTCAGTGGCTTTTAGCATAATGAATTCAGAGTGCAGTATAGACCAAAAAAGATTTTAGATAACTAAACAGAAACCTTAAATGTAATGCTTTGGGACAGAAGGTGATAATCCATATTAACTAGATCCTCCTGTTACAACATTTATATTGTGTTTGGTCCATTTATTTAAGTCCTCTGAGATATACACACTGGTATGACTTCATGGGTGTGAGGGAATGTGGAAGGTGGAGCAGAGAAACATACCACAATGTAGAGCACTATTCAAGGAGACTGCAGCTGCGGGGGGGGGGGGGGAGGAACCTCAATTTTTTTCTGACTGCACTTTCTGCAGTATAAAATCACATATGCTGGAGTAGATTTATTAGATCACGTAGCTATTTCCTTTCCTCAGGTTGCCTTTTTATCTACAGTTGCGGACTATTGGGCCAAACTCCCTCCAAAGTAACTCTATATAAGTTTTTGGAGTTATCCCAAGAATACTTTCAGTGCCTTTCTAGAACCTTTACCACCTGACACCAACATCCTCCCATGGGATGTGGCTTTTTGGTCAGCCAAGCAGCAAGCATAGCCAAGAGTCAACAGTTTCTGCCCAGCAACTGGTAGCTGTCTGTGCATCCAAGCTAGGCCCACACACAGGTGAAATGAGATACATCTGAGCATTGTGGAAATGGAAGCTTCCTGCAAGAATTTTTGTCTTCCAAAAGGAGAGCTTAAATGGTACATTAAGGGGCAGGTGCTGCCCTGGGAAAGCAAAAAGCATTCAATCAAAACATTTTGGCAGCTCTCTGCATCTCATGGTAGCAAGATTTCAACCATATTATTAAGCACCTTTACTTTTTGCAGCTCTAGTTATAAACAGGCTCTGGCAGGGGCTTGCAGACCCAGAAATGAATGGAAAGTGTTGAAACAATCCACTAGCTAATCCTACAGCTAGGGCTATATTTAATCCATTTTCCACTCTTCATTCATGGCACCTCACTGTGACTAAAAAAACCCAATAGACAACATGGCTCTGACCTCATCAGAGAGTCTTCCATGTAAGTGCAGAACTGGGCTCAGATTGCTCAAGTCTTATGCTGCTTCTTCCTCTTCTTCAGTGCTTAGCCGAACGATTGGCCGTAGCAATTGTTCACCATTTGGTCAGTTTCTGTGCAGCCACAAGGCTTAATAGGCTGTAAGTCCAATGTCAGAACAGATTTAATGCACCCATGTAGTAGGGGGGTCTGCCTCTGAGCTGCCTCCAAAGCTCGGTTGGTGGAATTTTATCCCAGATGTTACAAGCCACCCAAGGTACGTCCACACTACCTGCCGGATCGGTGCGTAGTGATCTATCTATCAGGGATAGATTTATCGCGTCTCATCTAGACATGATAAATCAATCCCCGCCACGCTCCCCGTCGACTCCATAACTCCACCAGTGCAAGAGGCGGAAGCGGAGTCGATGGGGGAGTTGCGGCCGTTGATCCCACACTGTGAGAATGGGAGGTAAGTCGAAATAAGATACACTGACTTCAGCTATGCATTCTCATAGCTGAAGTTGCATATCTTACATCAACCCCCCTCCCCAAGTGTAGACCAACCCACCCAGAGAACGGCATTCGCCAGAACATCTTGCAGCATTCTGGTGACATGTCTGAAAAGCATAGGAAGCCGGCTGCAGACAAAGACCCCAATAGTGTATAGACCAGAGCAACCACAAACATCTGTGTTACAAATGAAGTTGTTCCATTTTATGCCCAATATATGATGCTGGCATTTTGTGTGGAAAGCCTCCAGCTTTGCCCAGTCTGAGCGGCACTGGCGGCAGGCTAAAATCTCATTAACTTCAATCATGGTTGTATGGGATCAAGTTGACCCGGAACATATTTTTCCATGAAAGAGGCTGATTGACAAAGAAGAAAATAGTTGAATTAACAAGAACTGAAGGCTAATAATGTTCAGAACATGGAAATTCGGGATTGTTTTAAAATTAAAACAAGACATAGCAAAGTCAGGTTCACCCTCACACTTCATTTTTATTGTTATTAAATGGCTCCTCTGCAGTCCAAAACAATGGAAGCAATGTTCACTTCAGATATGCACACGTAGAAGAATGAAGTATGTCCTGTGTTCTTGATGAATTGTGGTAATTCTTTTCTTCTATTAATTCAACTGTTCTGGGAACTATTTGGAAGAATATAGCTAGCTCCTCACATTTGCCAGGACTAATGAGAGAAACAGCAATTGGGAACCTGGAAGCAGCTCCGCTGGAATTGCCTGCCTTTGTGGTAGAATGTTGTTACCGTTTCATGAAAGGCTCATAAATATCCAGCAACAGAGAAAATGCCACCTCTGAGAAGAAAACAGAAATCTATTTCTTCCTCATCTGTTCTGTAAACAGCAAATCCCATGAAAGTGAATAAACATAGAACAAACTGTGCTGTTGAGGCAGCTGGATTAGATGGCATTTGGAAAATATCAGGGGTCTGATTCTCTTCACTAATACTAGTGCAAAGCAGGAATAGCTCTTGTGATAAATGAACGGAGCGGGTAGCTCTCTTTTATGGACACCCACCCAGTCAGTTGCCTATAAAATCCCTCTTGGTAGACATTTTCTGTTTGCTTTACCTGTAAAGGGTTAAAAAGGCCACAGGTAAAAGGAAAGGAGTGGGCACCTGACCAAAAGAGCCAATGGGAAGGCTAGAACTTTTTAAAATTGGGACAAACTTCCCTTGGTCTCTTTTGTTGTTGTTCTCCGGAGAGAGAAGACAGAGCAGAGATAGGGCTGGGACTATTCTGTAAAACGCTTTTTGTCAGGTATGGAAATCATCAGATCATACCTAAATTCTACTCATAAATCAGAAAATGTCTAGAAAGATGTGATTAGGTTTATCTCTTATTGGCTTGTGGACTCCTCTGTGCTACCCCAAATGCTTTTTGTTTTGCTTGTGACCTTTAAGATGGACCTCTAGGAGGTTATTCTTCATGTTTAATTTTTGTAAGTGGGTTTTTTAAATCTAGCAAAAGCCTAAGTTCCAGACGTATTTTCTTTGTTTTTGTTTTTAATAAAATTTACCCTTTTTAAGAACAGGATTGAATTTTTGGTGTACTAAGAGGTTTGCGCATGTTGTTTAATGAGCTGGGGTCAACAGCTAATTTCCTGTTTTCTTTCTTAGTTCTTCCCCGGATGAGGGGTGAAAGGGCTTGAGGATACTCCACAGGAAAGAATTTTTTTTGCTTTTGGGTGGTGGCAGCATCTACCCATCCAAGGTCAGAGAGAAGCTGTAACCTTGGGAGTTTAATACAAGCCTTGAGTGGCCAGAATTAATTTTTAGAATCCTTGCGGACCCCCACCTTCCGCACTCGAAGTGCCAGAGTGGGGAATCAGCCTTGACAGCTCTATTGAAGTCAACAGAGACACATGGGTGCCAAATTGATCTGATATTAACTGCTGGATGCTAACTAATGTGTCCAATTTAAGGGCCAACTCCTGCTCCTTTTTCTCATGTGCAGAGCATCACTGAAGTTAGCAGCTGTGTCAGACAAACAGGGTTTGTACCCAAGGCCATATTTTCACTGTCCAAAATAGGTGGTGGTGGTTGTTTGTTTTTTTACAGCAGGATAACTAACGTGTGTTAGCAAAACCTTAGTGGAAACGATTTGCAATTAGCTTTTACAGCAAGGTTAACACTATACCCCTTGCCTACGGTTGACCTCACCTAGCTACATAGAGGTAAAAATTACAGAACCACTAGGATTTTACAGTGACATAACTAATGCATGTTCATTATTCCACTGTAAAAAACTCCAACTTTTTTGGCAGTGAAGACATGCCCCATGTGTCAAGTCAGCATGGGACTGAGCTGCTCCATTCTTCTGAAGGTCTCACAGCAACCTCACATTCAGAGCAGCAATAAAACAACCAAAAACCGACCACAACCCCTGCCTTACCCCACTGCCAAGTAAGTGCAGGTGTGGGGTTAAGCATCTTCTCCTCAGCAACAAATTACTTTCATGAAAAATGAGGCAAACCTGCAAAAATGACCTACAGTTAAACTTCACCTTGTGGACTGAAATATCTGCTTCTAGTAAATACAAGATACTCATGTTGAATATTTAGTGATTTAACACTGATGTGCAGCAGTTGGCATGACACTTTGTTGTAATAAATAACTCCCTAGGCGTAATCCCTGTTGTAGGAGTATCCATGGTTCATTTGACAAAAACAAAAACAAAAACAAAAGCACATGACCAATATGAGATATGTTATTGTCCTTTGAAAGATGTTAAAATCATTGGGCCACATAAAGACTACAGCATTATCATCCTTCAAATCCCTTCGAGGTGTCCCTAGCCTCTGTTTGCCAGAAGCTGGGAATGGGCGACAGGGAATGGATCACTTGATGATTACCTGTTTTGTTCATTCCCTCTGAAGCACCTGGCACTGGGCACTGTCGGTAGACAGGATACTGGGCTAGATGGACCTTTGGTCTGACTAAATATGGCTGTTCTTATGTTCTTAAAACTCTTATTTTCCATGATGCCTACAAAACACCTGACAATGATTAGAGTGCTGGTGTGCTGAGACCACTGCCTCTCTTGCTAACCAATATCGTCTCATTGTTACCTTCTACTGACTCATTGGTCTGTCTGGGTCCATCGTTGTGTACTGTCCTATGCTTAGACTGTAATTTCTCTAGGGCAGGGAGCATCTTTTTGTTTTGTTCGTATAGTACCACAATAGATTTCTGGTCCATGACTAGGGCATCTAGGTGCTATGGTAATGCAAATAATAAATAATAGTAAGACTATTACTATTTCACAACAGTTCCTCCAGCCAGTCGAGGTGCAAGACTGATGTCCTCCAAAAGGACTAATCCTCTTCAACTGGAAAGATGGTGGCCATGGCACTGGAAAGTGTGGGTCAAGAAACAAACCATCAGGTCCCCATCTGCTTGGAAGAGCCAAAAAAAAGTATAAAGTAAACCCAGAGAACTAAACTTAATTATAACTATTAATATTTAGAGAATCCAGAATAATCCTCTTAAAATATTTTATTTACTACAAAACTATACCAGAACAGGAAAGTCACCATATTTAAAAATCAGTCACTCTTATCAGAGGGTGAAAAGAAAAATCCTGTAATGTATAGTTGTGCAATATTAAGTAGACTAATTGTAGCTGTGTACTTTCCCTTTGGCTCCCTATTTGTTGTTATAGCCAAATAAGAGCACAAGAGGAGCACTTATTTTTCATGGAAGAACAAATGCCAGACTGTCATGTGGCCTTGTGTGTGTGTCTTTCTTGGTTTAAGACATCAGTTGTATGGAACATATTATAATGGTATTCAAGGCCCACCCAGCTGTCTTCATATCAATGGCCCCCTGAATTCAACAGGAGCAGGATTGAAACCTAATGACCTGTTTCAGATTGCGTATACATAGGTGCAATGCCACTGAACTAATGGTGTAAGTAGGATCAGAATTAGTTCCAAAGACTCCAATCATGTGTGCTTGGACAGCCATTCAGGAAGAAGGGTCTGCCCTTGTGGATCCAATTGCAAGACCAGGACCAAAGTATGTAAAAAATGCTGAATAACAGAGGATCTCTGTGGCATTCAGCAGAACTTGCTGGACTGGAAAAATTAAGATTACTTACTTGTAACTGGAGTTCTTTGAGATGGACTCTGCATACTCACACTCATGGCTTATGCCAACTGGGTGCTGCAGGACAGTGGAATCTTCTAGTAGTAGTGCCCCTTAGGAGCACCTTACACCTCTCCTTCCCTCCTGCCACAGTGCTTGAGCAGGCTCAAGGGACATGGCCATAGAAAGGGAGTTGGCACCACTGGCCAGGTCCTTCCAACCACTAAAGTGGATTATCAAACTACAGAATCAGGACTCCATAAGGAGCAGGTTAGGAGGGCAGGGAGCATGAGTATGCACAGTCCCCATTAAAGAACTCCAGTTACAGGTAAGTAACCTTCATTTCTTCTTTGTGTGTCTTCTGCATATTCCCACTCGTGGGATAGTTTGCCAGTACTGCCTATTATTAAAGTTGGCTGACACATCGTGTTATAAAGATCTTATTTTCAGGTGCTTATAAATTTACAACTTCAACTGTGTGGGCTGACATTTTGCATGCTGGATGCCTGCCTAAGGCTGAGGTATTTTTAAGTAAATTTCAGCCAAAACAGTTCAACCATTTCTGAGAACAAGGCTGGGGAAAAATAATTGATTAGCCTATACTGAAAAATTTTGGTAACCCTTTTATCTGTCCTATGCTGGATTCAGTAAAGTTAGTTCAGGAATGCTCTGTGTCATTGAAGATCCTTGCACATCAGCGAGATTTATTCTAGGTAATGAAGAAGACCACCCTAACAGTATTTGCTATGTGAGTTAGTTTTAAGTAGCAACAGAACTCTGAAGAAGTTCTACCTGCAGAAGCCATTGAATTAGAGCACTCTTCCTAGATAGAAGCACCAACCTTTTGAGCTGTATGGGCAAGCTATGGCTCCTCCAGTAGAGAGGAGATTGTAGCTGCTTTGTGCCAATGGAATTTCATCCCCTCCTGGAGTTTCCACTGCTAAAACCTTGGTTAATGTCATCTTTGGTAGACCCTGGAGCAAACCTAGCCCATTGTACACGTCATTATGTATATAACAGGGCTGTCTGTCACTTTTAGGGCCAGGGGTCAACCAGCACTGTTCTAGAGAGAAGCCCAACAGCCAGGTGCTGGCAATCAGCCAACCCAGCTGGAAAGTATCTAGTCATTAGGTCTGATTCCCAGCTGGAGGATATAAGTGAGGTCCCTAGCTGGAGAGAGAGCTGAGAGTACATTCTTCTGTGGCTTCAGCAGAAGGCTGCAAGAGGACAAGCTGGCAGAAGACAAGCCCCTTAAGCTACCAGAGCGCCCACAATTTCTGTCAAGAACAGGACTGTTGCTTCTTGTTATTGCTCCACGCTTCCTTGTATTTGTGTGTTAAAAAACAAACTGAACCCCAAGGGAAGAGATACAAATGAAATTGGGTGTGGCCAATTGTTTGTCCTAGGCTGGTGATCAGGTCCAGCAGCCTACAATATACTATTGCACATATAATGTGAGATAACATGGGGACCAATTCTGATACTCTAAATCATGATGAATAGCACTTTGTTCCACAAGCAGTCCTGTTGACTTCGGTGAGACTACTTGAGAGAGTGAAGGTGTCAGAATCTAACATACAGTAAGTGTATGGCTTAGCTCTGCAAGAAGCAGCTAAAGCTTATATGCAAGAGCACAGAATTAATGGAATCTAGAAACCTTAAAAGAGTCTTGACTTTTGTGTAATTAAAACATCAACCTTCTTATACTAAATGAAGGTAAGTGTTGTGCATATAACCAAGGGGTATCATCCACTTTTTAAATTCAATTATCTTGTGGTATTTAAAAAGCTTACTGTAAAAAGGTGCATCTGTCACATTGCTGAGTTTTATTAATCTGTGTAGGCAGTGTAGAAATCCCATTTTTTTCCCTTGTGGCCCTGTAGGAAAAGGTCTGAGAAGCAAGTTCAGCTCTATGTAATTGGCCAGCTAAAGACAATTGAGCTGACAAGAGTAAAGGAGTTTTATAAGACTTAATGATCCTTTGTCCTGGTAAGTTTGGTTGGCTTGGCACCACAGTCCATATAAAAGGGTAAAGTTTTCTCAGCATCACACAATTCAGATAAACATAGGCCACAGTCTTAGATGTTCCCCATTTTTAAACAGATTGAGATGATGAATGATTCGAACACCAGTTTATTATTTATTATTCAAAACAACGTCCAACATCAGAATTTTCAAAGATTAGGGCAAACATAGCTAGAGATTGTAAAAATAAATAAATAAATAAAATAAAACCCCAAAAGCTTTCTCCCAGAACTAATTTTCTACTTCAATACTTTTCAAATGTTCTATTTCTAGAAATGGGGCACACCCCTACTGTCACAATAAAACTAAACATAAGTAAATTACCAACTAAAATATCAAGTTAGCTCTGTGAAGACAAAGCCTTTAAAATAAAAGTCTTTTCACCCTTCCCTAACAACTTAACAGAATGGGTACAACGGATAACAGAATGCAATAAAATGGATGTAAATCAGATTGTCTCAGTAATGAGGACCAAATTCTGGTATACCCAAGTTACTTCCAGTAACCTCATGGGAGTTGCACAGATATAAACAAGGGACCAACATGACTCCTAATGTCATTTCATTAAGAATGAGGAACTTTCCTTTAAAAAAAAAAAAAGGAGCATTTCAAGTCTTTAGTTATAGGCAGAAATTTTAGCTTTAAACCTGGATCACTTTCTATTTTAACTGCGTCACCAATCTACAGATAAGAGACTCCAATAGAGCCAAGCACTGCAGCACATGCTTACCTTTAAGCATGTGAGTAGCCCCACTGACATAAATCCTTAAGCCTTTGCTGTACTAAGGCCTGAATGAGTACAATTGTACCACACTGTATCTTGTCCTTATTTTTCCAATGTAAGTGACATTATTTCTGCAACTGTAATTTAAAAAGGAATATTTTGCGGCTTGCACAGTTGCCAATCTTCTTTCTCTCAGCAAGCTGTTATTTCCAGAGCACCAAGGCCAGCGTTCCACAGGCTGGCAAGCATCAAGGTAGAAACAACTGGAGTTTGCCATCCAAGGTGGCTGTGGTGAGCTGTAGTTCAAAAAGAAAAGAACACATGGTTTCAATGGAGTTCTTTTCAGTGAGTGAAGTTTGCTTAGATGAGCACTGACATGAATTAAATAAATTTTGGATGCATTTAAGCTACTCTAATATCTAGAGGTCCAGAATTCATTTTTAAAACAGTTTGATACAAGTTTTATCAATCCAAGCTAGTCTGAAAATTCCAGTTTTATTTGGATTTTTCCCCAGTTGGCTATTTTCAAGTTTGATGCAAAATCAGTTACCACATGAACAGTTGGAAAACCAAATTATGTATATAAACCATACAGAAAATCAAACAGGTACGGGGTGTGGGTGAATGAAAAAGCTGTAGCAAATAACAAAGGAAAGCATTCATTATTAGTAAAGGTACATATGAACAAATATGTTTTGCACATGAACTAATTTTCACTGATGTTAAATACAGTATAAGGATTTCCTCTGAGTGAAAGAACACTGCAAAAGGAACAAACTTCTGTAAAAAAAAAAAAAAAAAAAAAAGATACTTTAAAGATGTGTATTTCAGAACTCTATATTGTATTTATTCCTCACCATCATCCTCTCCTTGGTAATAAAACCAGAGTACACAGCACATTCTACAATTGTATAAACAGAACCTTGAAGTGCAGCTGTGGTCAGAAAAGTGATATACAAATGGCACCTGGTATTCAAGAGATCTACACCATGTGTGTATCCAGAGTCAGATCTGCTCATTTGAATGACAAACATCTAATAGCCTGTAATCCACATTGTAGCTTGTGCTCTAAGCAATCCATCAAGATTGCTCTCACCAAGGTCACTATTGTCTCACGGTTGGACAAATGACATAGCTCAAGGCTCTGACTTTGGTTGTCTTCTCTTCTCCCTGTCCTTCAGCATCCTTTTCCACTATCATGATTTCAACCACCACCTCTATGCAAAGACTCCCTTATCTATTCTACATCCCTGCCTTTTTCTGTTCGTTTCCTCATCTGTGACCTAGTCTCTATTGCATCACCGTGAAATGTCAAACTAAACATGGCGAACATAAAGTGTCTTCTGGAAATCCTCACTTCTCTCTTCCTCTTCAATCACCATCAATAATTTCACTATTTTTGTCATCCAAGTTCACATCTTTGTTGTCATTTGACCTCAATCTATCCTTTTCTTTCTATAGTGTCTATTGCTAACTCTTGCTATGTCTTCCTTTATAACATGGCCAAAATCTGCCCTTGTCTCCATGCCTACTGCCCTAATCTGTCATCTTCACTGCTGCAACCTCAAAACACACCACACCATTTAAATCTATGCAGCATGCTGCTTCTAAAATCATATTTTTTACCTGCCACTCCAGCAGTGTCATCCCCTTCTGAAAGTCTCCATTGGTTCCCTCTCTACTTCTGTATCTGAATATTGGAACGATGACAAGTATATAAAATATCTACTCGTTCTAGCCCTCCTCCTCCCACATATCCTTTTACCCTCCCATGTTGTCATATGTTGAATATAAATTGTAAAATCCTCAGGGCGGAGACCTCATTTTTTTTTTGATATACATAATGCATACCACTGCCTATGGCATTGACCAATATGTCTTACTGTTCTCCACCTGTCTGTAGCCATCTGTTATTTCTTGTCCTATACTTTGATTATAAGCTCTTTGGGGAAGGGAGTATCTTTTTGTTCTGCGTTTGTCTAGTGCCTAGCACCACGGTATTCTGCTCCTTATGTCCCATAACTGTGGCTCCTAGGTACTATGGTAATGAATGTGATAATAGTATGGTGCTATACGATGTAGGACAATAATACAATATGCTTTTATTATAATTTATTCTTGTCAGCATTGCAGAACCAAGTCAGCTCCCAGACTGTGAGATAGAATTAAGGTAAACATTCAGTAGAATAGAATCTAACTGAAGAATTCTTATTGCTGGCGATGATGCATGAACCAGAAAGAATCCAGTTTCACTTTCAAGACCAGCAGCTAGACAATTTCAAACTAACTGAACTTGATACTGAATTATTCAAAGACAATAAACAAGAAACATCATAATACAGTTTTAGAATTTTTTTGCAGGGTATACCTAAACTGGAAGGATTGATCAGTTTCAAAGAATTGATACTCTTCCTATAAACCTCCTCTACTTTCATTGACAAAAACCACACAGCTTTTGAGATTAAAAAGATTTTGAAATTCCAACAGTTTCTTTCAATCAATACTGACGTTTACTTATGCAGCAAAATGGCTTATTTGCAAAAACAGGACTGAAAAAAAGTCCTATAGGTTGAGCCTGCCATCCAACTAAGCTGTTTTCCAGTTTTACATTCCATTGCTGACGGATATGACAAGCCAGTGATGGAGAATTTCATGCCAGCATGTGAACGATCTTAAAAGAATTAGAGACTAGTTCTCAAAAATCCCCAGTGAGGCTAAATTTTATGCAGCTTAGATGAAAAAAAGTATTGCTTGGTTTAAGTTTCTGCAGGCATTTCCATATGTCAACAAGAAAATTATTTTTCCATGTGTGCACTCCCCTTTCCACCCCTCCTCACCTCCCACACCATGTAATCCTTATAGTTTCATAAACAATGACTAAAAATGCAACACTATTTACTACAGAGCTACCAAGTTTGAGCCAGCATCTGAAAGAAGATTTGTACGGGGATGGAAAAAGAATGTACAGGGTTGGAGCGAGATAAGGACTCTGTATTCATGAGTTATGTTTGAGTGAAATCTGGTTAATTTTCATAAGAGAATTAATTTAGATAAACTACCGCAAAACTGGCATTTAAATGGCATTTCCACTCAGCTGGTGTACATTAGCACAACTGGTAGGCAGGGACTGGCTGGCACAAGAACTGGAAAGGGGATCTGGAGACACTGCTCACTGGTTTGAATCCAATCCTCCTTCCTACATGACTTGACATCTCCTCATTCCATGCTCTACTCTTTTCATCACTCATCAAAAATTCACATCCTAACCCATTTTGCCTCTTCCCCCATACCTCTAACAACACTGTCTCTTTTCTTTACTGCTACCATTCCCAAGTCCTTGATGGTTCTGCCTTCTCCTTAGTGGTCCCTTGGTTTCTCAACTTACTTACACTGGCTGTAGATTAAAAAAGGCTTCCCCCAACTTCTGCTACTCCCCTGGGTGGACAGTTGCCTCTTCATATGTGCTGCCACCACTTGTTTTAGGAGGTGCAGTAGGAAGACAGTTTAGGTCCACAGGAAGCTTTAAAAGAAGTCAGTGGCTGCCAAAAGAGCTTCCTGCAGAGAAGATAGTGTTCGGCATCCTTGCCTGATGCCTGATGATCCTCTGCTTTCCCTTTTGACACTTCCAGGGTACGTCCAGACTACCCCCCAGATTGGCAGGTAGCGAATGATCTATTGGGGATCGATATATCGCATCTCATCTGGACGCGATATATCGATCCCCGAACGCACTCCCGTCGACTCTGGAACTCCACGAGGGCGAGAGGCAGAAGCAGAGTCGACGGGGGAGCCGCGGCTGTCGATCCTGCACCGTGAGGATGGGAGGTAAGTCGAAATAAGATACGTCAACTTCAGCTACGCTATTCTCATAGCTGAAGTTGCGTATCTTACATCGACACTGCCCCCCTCAGTGTAGACCAGGCCCCAGTTGCTTCTCCTCCACCCTTTCCTTCCACAGGCCAATCAGTAGCAGAGGAAGAGGCAATTCTTACAATATGACACTGCCCACAATGGCTCTTGTAGGACTCTGTAGCTTCACAAACCTCAACCACCACTGGGGTATCTGGGGCACAATTTATGTCAATGTTGCACACTGCTTTGTGTGTCTCCTCCCAGGACTGTTGATAAAAAGCAGATTTCAGTATCCAAGTCTCTCAATACAGCACCTTTTAAGAGAAGTGAATGAGGAAACCACAGCATGTTTGGAGGTTCAGTTCAAGTAGGCACTCAGAAGTCCACATGATTAATTGTAACTCATCCAAACCCCTTGAGTCTGCAATATTTTCTTGTCTGTTTCACATAGTTCTATAAAGGTACCCATCATTGTAGTGCCCAGCTACTTACTGAGCAGGATATTGTTCCAGAAATCACAAAAGAATGATTTCTTGTGAAATTTTCTTGATTTTCTGCTTCCAGGCTGGTGCATGGAAATGATTTTTTTTTAAGTTATATAAAGTACTCTATCAAATCTCATAGAAATTTGGCTAGTATTACAGTAGTAGGATTAAGGGTAAACTTTTCAAAAGCATCTAAATGATACAGGAGCCTAAGTCTAATCAGAAGTCAATAGGTCTCAGGAAAATGGGACTTAGAAGCCTAAGTCACTTAAACACTTTTGAAAAATTTATCCTAAGTCAAATTTTACCGTAAGGTCACATAGTGAAATAATAAAGTATGGTTCTACTCTGAAAAAACTGTATATTAAAAACGACACCTTACTCAAAAGACCTACTCTTTGTGAGTATTGAGACTCTACTCTGTTAACTTTACTGATCAATATACTGGTATACTTTTGCCACTTTTTATTGCTAGAAGCATAGGACAGGCAGAAAATACACCTACAAGTGTGTATCCTGGATTCTATCGACGGATTTGTAATTAAATTAAAATTGCAGATTCATTGAAGATTCATGTGTGTGTCAGAAAGAGCCCATCTTGACTTTCAGACTCTGTGATGAGATTACACAGCTAGAAGTTAGGAAAAAAAAGTAACTGTAAAATGAGCACATTTGTTGTGGAAATCACTGAAAGACAGAGGAGCCCAGGATGACATTTTGACAGAATGTTTCTTTTTTCAGAGTATATCTACATTTTAATTAATAAAATACCTCATTAAATTTTGGTAGAGTTAATTGCAGTTTGTACTAATATAGATCATGGAGGCTACTGAGTGTTCAACCACAGCTCCTTGGATGGTTCTGAATCCAGACACTGGCAGCTATTAAAATTAGAGATGAGAGAACTCGCTCAAGTATATTTAGAATCCATTCAAATTTTGAACAAAACATTGATTCTTTTGCTTGAATGTTCTGTGAACAAAACTTCTTCAAATTTATACTGGTGTGGTTTCTAGGTACACTTAAGCTACTTTAGCAAAAATCTTTCAGTAGACAGAGGATCAGAGAGTACTTCCCATTATTCTTGCACGTGCAGTCAGCACAGAAATGTAACAGTAACAAAGAACAGAACAAGAAAGTAGCAATGGGGGCACTAACAGGAAGAAAAGTGGCAAGATAAGAACTGAAAAACTGAAGGTGTCTGGAAAGATTCAGAGGCATATTTCTCAACTCGTTAAGGCTCACAAAGTGTGACAGACCCAAATGAGGGGCACAATCCACACATACACAAAACTTAAAATGGTGTGTGATTCATACCTTTCATGTAAATAACTAACACTTCAGTTCCATGATTATGCAAATGTTTTTCAACAATAAAAGTGAGGTGATATCAAACTTGTGTGGAATCTAGGTAACCTTGCAACTCAAATGTGCAATGTCCTTTGATATGATGTAAACTCAATTCATAGATTCATAGACTCTAGGACTGGAAGGGACCTTGAGAGGTCATCGAGTCCAGTCCCCTGCCCTCATGGCAGGACCAAATACTGTCTAGACCATCCCTGATAGACATTTATCAAATCTACTCTTAAAGATCTCCAGAGATGGAGCGCAGAGTAGAGCGGAAGAATGACTTCTCGTGTCTTGTTTACAACACACCTGTTAATGCATCCCAGAATCACGTTTGCTTTTTTTGCAACAGTATCACATGTTGACTCATATTTAGCTTGTGGTCCACTATGACCCCTAGATCTCTTTCTGCCATACTCCTTCCTAGACAGTCTCTTCCCATTCTGTATGTGTGAAACTGATTGTTCCTTCCTAAGTGGAGCACTTTGCATTTGTCTTTATTGAACTTCATCCGGTTTACCTCAGACCATTTCTCCAATTTGTCCAGATCATTTTGAATTTTGACCCTGTCCTCCAAAGCAGTTGCAATCCCTCCCAGTTTGGTATCGTCCGCAAACTTAATAAGCGTACTTTCTATGCCAACATCTAAGTCGTTGATGAAGATATTGAACAGAGCCGGTCCCAAAACAGACCCCTGCGGAACCCCACTTGTTATACCTTTCCAGCAGGATTGGGAGCCATTAATAACTACTCTCTGAGTACGGTTATCCAGCCAGTTATGCACCCACCTTATAGTAGCCCCCATCTAAATTGTATTTGCCTAGTTTATCGATAAGGATATCATGGAGAGACCGTATCAAATGCCTTACTAAAGTCTAGGTATACCACATCCACCGCTTCTCCCTTATCCACAAGACTCGTTATCCTATCAAAGAAAGCTATCAGATTGGTTTGACATGATTTGTTCTTTACAAATCCATGCTGGCTATTCCCTATCACCTTACCACCTTCCAAGTGTTTGCAGATGATTTCTTTAATTACTTGCTCCATTATCTTCCCTGGCACAGAAGTTAAACTAACTGGTCTGTAGTTTCCTGGGTTGTTTTTATTTCCCTTTTTATAGATGGGCACTATATTTGCCCTTTTCCAGTCTTCTGGAATCTCTCCCGTCTCCCATGACTTTCCAAAGATAATAGCTAGAGGCTCAGATACCTCCTCTATTAACTCCTTGAGTATTCTAGGATGCATTTCATCAGGCCCTGGTGACTTGCAGGCATCTAACTTTTCTAAGTGATTTTTAACTTGCTCTTTTTTATTTTATCTTCTAAACCTACCCCTTCCCATAAGCATTCACTATGTTAGACATTCCTTCAGACTTCTCAGTGAAGACCGAAACAAAGAAGTCATTAAGCATCTCTGCCATTTCCAAGTTTCCTGTTACTGTTTCTCCTCCTCACTGAGCAGTGGGCCTACCCTGTCCTTGGTCTTCCTCTTGCTTCTAATGTATTGATAAAAAGTCTTCTTGTTTCCCTTTATTCCCATAGCTAGTTTGAGCTCATTTTGTGCCTTTGCCTTTCTAATCTTGCCCCTGCATTCCTGTGTTATTTGCCTATATTCATCCTTTGTAATCTGACCTAGTTTCCATTTTTTATATGACTCCTTTTTATTTTGTAGGTCATGCAAGATCTCGTGGTTAAGCCAAGGTGGTCTTTTGCCACATTTTCTATCTTCCTACCCATCGGAATAGCTTGCTTTTGGGCCCTTAATAGTGTCCCTTTGAAAAACTGCCAACTCTCCTCAGTTGTTTTTCCCCTCAGTCTTGATTCCCATGGGACCTTACCTATCAGCTCTCTGAGCTTACCAAAATCTGCCTTCCTGAAATCCATTGTCTCTATTTGCTGTACTCCCTTCTACCCTTCCTTAGAATTGCAAACTCTATGATTTCATGATCACTTTCACCCAAGCTTCCTTCTACTTTCAAATTCTCAACGAGTTCCTCCCTATTTGTTAAAATCAAGTCTAGAACAGCTTCCCCCTAGTAGCTTTTTCAACCTTCTGAAATAAAAGTTGTCTGCAATGCAGTCCAGGAACTTATTGGATAGTCTGTGCCCCGCGGTGTTATTTTCCCAACATATATCTGGATAGTTGAAGTCCCCCATCACCACCAAATCTTGGGCTTTGGATGATTTTGTTAGTTGTTTAAAAAAAGCCTCATCCACCTCTTCCACCTGGTTAGGTGGCCTGTAGTAGACTCCTAGCACGACATCACCCTTGTTTTTTACCCCTTTTATCCTAACCCAGAGACTCTCAACACTTCCGTCTCCTATGTCCATCTCCACCTCAGTCCAAGTGTGTACATACTGGTTTGATCTTGCCTCCCAGTTTTGCCCTGACCCTCCTTTCTCTCTGCCATTATAGCCCACGCTCCCTCTTGTTTCCGACCCATCTCCCAGGTCTTCATGTTCCCCACTTACCTGTGGGCTTTGCTCACCTATCTCCATCGAACCTAGTTTAATTGGTATAGTGAGACGACTGGTTTTGCATCTATTGTTCTGGCAGGGTCTGCAGACATATCTCCATTGCTAGAATGATCAAAACTGCCCCGGGATGCTAGAACTAGGGGTGCTGCTGCACCCATGTCTTAAAGTGGTTTCTACCATCTACAGAGTTTACAGTTTTGTTCAATGGCTTTCAGCAGCCCCACTACAAAAATTGTTTCATACACCAATGCACATCCCATAACACACCTTTCAAGATCCCTGGGTCCTACACAGACATATCGCAACATGTGGTGTACCTTTTCCAGTGCACTAAATGTCCCAATAGCAACTATGTGAGTGAAATCAGACAAATCTGACACTCTCGGATGATCATTGGCTGTCCAACATCTTGACAGATGAAAAGAGACGTGACAAAGTTGGTCCCTCAGTGGTGCTTGCCAATGGTATGGGAAAAGAGCCTGATATGCGAGTGACAAACCTTCCGACAATGGCTACAGGTCCACTTGCCAGACAGAGGTTGGAGCATACTCTGCTTCCTGGCTCACCTGTGGGCCTCAGACTAGGTTCTCTGATGGCTCTCCGTGGTAACTGCACCAGCCTTAACCTGGCTTCTCCAAACTGAGTGACTGTGGGCAGGATTTTCCCAATTGTCAGTGGGAATGCTGAATTTCTTAAGGCCTTGCTTGACCTTGTTATATTGGAACTTTGTCTTTCCTCTGAGTTGAGACGGTTTTTAAGTTGGCCATAGAGCACTCCCTTTGGCAGACGACCTTGAGGCATGTCCTCATGTCCCAATCAGTGAAGCCTGCAAATGTCCTGTGTAGTCCGCACAGACTATAGATCAGTTCTTTGAAGGATCTCGTTATTGGTGATCCATTGGTCTCAAGTAATGAATGAATGAACTCACACAGGAAAGACAAAGATAAAGACCAAAATACCCTATCATCTGTGGGCGAACATTTTTCGCAAAGTGATCACTTGATATCTGAGTTATCAGTCCTCATCCTCAAAGGAAACCTGCACAAAACTTTCAAAAGACAAGCCTGGGAGCTTAAATTCACAACTTTGCTAAACACAAACTCATGGACAGAATAGAGATATTGGATTTATGGCTTATTACAATAATTGGTACATCACTAATACCTCCCCTCACCCCCCCAGCAACTTTTCTCCCTCTGCCCATGACTGGAGGCATCTTAATGGGCCACTTCACCTTGAATGGTCCCTTGTATGTGTTAACTACATATGCTAACCAATCTGTTCAAATCTTTTATATAACAGTGACACTTTGAATTAGTTTCCCAGACCTAAAGAAGAGCTCTGTGTAAGCTCTAGAGCTTGTCTCTCACATCAACAGAAGTTGGTCCAATAAAAAGATATTACCTCACCCACGTTGTCTCTCTAATCTATAGTATATGATTAATGAGGGGAGAGAACTTCAGTTGGTGCAGCAGAGGTTTTGCTTGGGGAAGTATAGGAAAGACTGGATGCTTATCCAGACCTATTTGAATTCTCTCACTTCCCATCACCATGACCACTAATGCCTGTTCATTTCCTTCCTGCTAATGCCACCACCTCATTCTGCATTCCCACTCCCCCACATTACTCATGCTCATGGCATCACTCAGTCTTGCAAGACTCCACTAGTAATCTTCTGGGTTCTACAACCTCATTGCTGGGCGTAGGTGCAGGGTTTTGGTGCAAATTTGTGCATCCTGAGACTTCCCCATTCAAAAGAGGGGCCTCAAAGTTCAGAAGGCAACTGTGACAGTAAATACCCGAGTTCAGATTTGGTGGGTGGCTGGGAGGAAAACTAACCAACACTGACGTGTCAGAGAATGCTGAACATGAAGTGCATGAGTGGCATGGCACGTGTGTGATAACTGCATCTTTTAGAAAAAGATATCCAGAAAAGCCTGCTTATACCAGTGGATCAGCAGATGATCGGTGTAGTCTCCTCTCTAACACAAGAAGATCTTAAGAGGGGTGCTTCCAGCATCTTGATTCCTCCACTGAACTAGCAAGATTTTCAGGGAAAACTGCCATAGACTTTAATCTCCTCAACAGGCAAGAAGTGGGATCTGGGGCAATCCACTGACAGATCACTTCCTCCAGTAACCTTTAAGGATACCTTTTTTGTATTCACTGTATATTTCATTTACATTAAAACCATTCTATATAAATAGAATTAGTACAAAACATTGCCCTTCTCAGCAAAGAAGGTTTACCTGAAAGAACTTGAAAGAAGACCTACAGCAGATAAATAGGAATCATCACTTGTATTCAAGATTACACAAAACAAATAGTTTAGGGAGAAAACATTTAATCTCTTCTTATCCTAAACACAGAAGCCTTAATTAAGCATAATCCTCCTCTGCTTATTTGATTATAGCGGCCAAGCTGAAGTACAGTAAACCAGGATATTGACAGCAGCACTGATAGGCTATAATGGAGGGGTTGTATTAAAGTAAAGAAAGCTAAAGATAGAACATAATGGTGGAAGGATGTTAATTGTCCTTTATTTTCGAAAAATTAAGGTGATCATGAGATTAATTGCAAGGCCCAGAGACTTTTCTTGGAATTCTTCCTAATACAGTATGCAGTTTGCAAAGGAAGCTCAGTGTTACCACATTTTTGGTTTTGAGAAATATCCTTCTGTAGTGATGCCACATCAAAGGAGATGCTGTAAGTTCGAGGTTTGTGGCTTTAGAAAGTTCCAGCTGTTTGACTTTAGATGAAGGTATGCATAATACAGATTTTATTTTTGAGATTTCACACCTGACAGGCTCATTGTGTGTGCTATAAATTAGGGAGATACAGTGTACTTCTGAAATTATTCAGAATTGCTTTCGTTCGGATTATTTCTTCTTTACAAACACAAACACACATTCCAGCCTGAGCCTGAATATCTACACCACAATTAAATAGCCCCGCAACCTGAGCCCTGAGAGCCTGAGTCAGCTGACACAGGCTGGCCATCTATGTTTAACTGAAGTGTAGACATTTCTGTAGGGCCATCCAGAGCATGGAGGTTGCATCCCTGATCATCTTGGCTAATAGCCTCTGATGGACCTATATTCCATGAACTTGTCTAATTCTTTTTTGAACCCAATTATTTCTTTTGTTTGTTTCAAACCTGTTGCCTATTAATTTGAGTGATCCCTAGTTCCTGTATTTTGTGAAAGGATAAATAACACTTCCCTATTCACTCCCTCCATGATAAAGCAGTGAGAAGGAATCAGACATTCTAACTTAGGTAAGTATCAGGCCTGGTCTACACTACGCATTTAAACCAATTTTAGCAGCGTTAAACCGATTTAATGCTGCACCCGTCCACACAACGAAGCCCTTTATATAGATATAAAGGGCTCTTTAAACAGGTTTCTGTACTCCTCCCCAATGAGAGGAGTAGCGCTGAGATCGGTATTACCATATCGGATTAGGGTTAGTGTG
>NC_133771.1:133919906-134019612 GCF_003597395.2 Chelonoidis abingdonii
TGTCTGCTGTTGCTTTCACGGAGGAAGGAATGAGTGACGACATTTACCCAGAATCACCTGTGACACTGTTTTTGCACCATCATGCACTGGGGTCTCAACCCAGAATTCCAATGGGCGGGGGAGACTGCGGGAACTATGGGATAGCTACAGGATAGCTACCCACAATGCAACGCTCCAGAAATTGACTCTAGCCTTGGACCATGAACGCACACCACCGAATTAATGTGCTTAGTGTGGCCATGTGCACTCGACTTTATACAATCTGTTTTACAAAACTGGTTTATGTAAAATCGGAATAATCCCGTAGTGTAGACGTACCCTCAGAGGGGTAGCCAGGTTAGTCTGGATCTGTAAAAGCAGTAAAGAGTCCTGTGGCACCTTACAGACTAACAGCTTTTGTGGGTGAATACCCACTTCGTCAGATGCATATAGTGGAAATTTCCAGAGGCAGGTATATATATAAAACTTAGGTAAGAACACTAGCCAGGTACTCAGCTAGTGTACAATGGCCTGACTCCATTGATTTCAACTGAGCTACACTGACTTACATCAGCTGAGGATCTGGCCCATGATGTCTCCCTAAATGATCCATGAAGCTTCATACAGATCAATAACTCTTCACTTCCTATCCTAACCTGCTGCACAGAACTAATGAGAATTATTAAAACAGTTGCTGCACTTCACTCTAGAGGTGACCACATTCCTGTTTCTGAAGTAGTAATTCCCTATGCGTAATTTGTACATTAGTTTAGATTTGCAAATAATTTTTGAATACTTCATTTTCTAGTCTATTCTTTTCAGATTCTTATACAGTGTCCATCATTGTGGTAACTAAAGTGATTAAAGGAACAATATAAAAGTGTGGCATACTGTGTTATTATTTATTATACACTAGGGCTGCATATGGGAATGGGGGGAGAGTAAATGACAAAGATGACATTGCCTGAAGCACTTTATTTCAAAGGACATCCTGCCAGTGATGAATGTCTGTGCTGGATGAACGTGAAGTATGTATTCAATTCTGCCTTTGAAATATGACTCAAGCAGTGCTGCCAAAATATATTCTTCTCAGGACAAACATTTCACTAGTTCTGAAATCTGCAGATAACTTGAAAGCTAGGTCTTACAGATTCATAAATTTTAAGGCCAGAAAGGACTGTTAGGATCACCTCATCTGACCTCCATCATAAACACAGGACAAAGAACTTCACGCAGTAATTTCTGCATTAAGACAACTGTTTGTTTGAGCTTTGGCATATATTTTTAAAAGACAGCTAATCGTCACTTAAAAACTGTTAAGTGATGGAGAATCTGCCACGTCCCCAGATAATTTGTTCCAATCATTAATTACCCTCACTGTTAAAACTCTGTGCCTTATTTCCAGTTTAAATTTGTCTTGCATCCGAACACTGGATTTCATTATGTCATTTTCTGCTAGATTAAAGAGCTGTCTACTATCATAATCTCTCCCCCAGAGGTACTCGTTGATCATGATCAAGTCAAACTCTTAACTTTCTCTTGGATAAACTAAATAGAATGAGCTTCTTAAGAATATTCCTATAAGATATGTTTTCCAGACCTCATATAACCCTTGTGCTTCTTTTATGAACCCATTCCAATTTTTTAACACCTTTTTTGACATGTGGACACCAGAATTGGATACCGTATTCCAGTAGCCTGTCTCACTAAGTAATGGCTATATACAGATGGAATACCATCTTTCTATTCCTTCTAGATATTCCACTGCTTAGGAGGGAATTACACATTCTAACCTGGATAAGAACACTAATCAGGTACTCAAGCCTCCTAACTACAACATTGCATTGGAAACTCATGCTCTATTGGTTATCTATGATGACCCTTAAGTCCTTTTCACTCATCCTACATTCCAGGATATAACCTCCATCCTTTACAATCTACATCCTTTGTTTCTAGATGCATGACCTTGCATATGGCTGTGTTCAAATGAGCCCAATTTACTAAGCAGTCGAGTTCAAACTGTATAACTGACCTGTCATTATTTACTGCTCCACCAAATTTTGTGGCATGTGCAAACATTACTAGCAATGATTTTATATTTTCTTCCAGATTATTTATACAGATATGAATAGCATTGAACCAAGAACAGATCCCTGCAAGACCTCACTAGAAATACATCTATTGGATGATGATTCCCCATTTACAATTGCTTTATCAGGTCTATCAGTTAACCACTTCTTACTTCATTTCATATGTGATGCAGATTTTATACAATGCTAATTTTAAAAAAATGAATGTCATGCACGACTAAATCGAATGCACTATAGAAGAAGGCTACAAGGTCAACAATGTTACCTTTATCAGCCAAACATGTCTTCCTATCTATGAAATTACATCTTCCTTTCTGAATACAGAGCAGAAATATTTATTGAATACATCTGTCTTTTCTGCATGCAACATAATTTTTAGATCCTTGCCTTGTACTAGATCTGTAACCACTGCTAGGAATTTGCACTCCACACCTCTTCTACACACTCTATCTTTCTTAAGTAGGGTGTATTCAGCGATTTTACCAATTTCAGCTGTCAGTTATTCCAGTTGGTTACCCTGAAGACTGAGCATTGAGATCAAAACAGTACAAGCCATACATTCTTCTCTCACCAGAAAAGGTGGCCCAATGTTTCACAAAGCGCCCCAGTAAAACTCCCTAATCTTACAGCACTTATCTAGCCAATTTTACATCTGATATCTTGTGCTATTGTCTCTGAAATGTGGACTAGGAACTACTTCCAAGATCACCTGTACTTTTCTGTCCTTCAGCTCCCTTCTGAGATCCCTGAAGCTTTTAATGATCTGCAAAATGTCTTCTAGAGCAGTGTCATTCATGCCAGTATCTTTCATAACTAACAGATCCTTGTCCGCAGGATTCAGTCCCTCAGTGATGTGTATTGTCTTTGCTTCAGAAAGACAGCCCACGTCCTCCTGTCCTTTTGCCTCCTACTGAACATTTTATCCACTCTCAGTAACTTTGAGTCCCCGATGAAGACTGTTTGTAGTCTTCTTTTGAGCATCTTTGATGTCCTCAAGGATTAGGCTGAGCATCCATCCTCAAGTGAATCCTGGGGAGATCCCTGCTCCTCCTCTCAACTGGAATCTTCTTGTGCATTATAAGCAGCTTCTGCACTGAGTACCTGAAAGTGATTAGATATTGCTACCTGAGGTGAATTTCTCCTGGTCCTCTTTCCTCCAGCAGTCTCAGACTGTCCATCTTCTACTTCTGGCTGTACAGAAAGTCTCCTGCTTCCATTTCCTTATTTTGTCACAAACTGCCAGTTCTCCTCTCTGTTTTCCATTCTCTCCTGTTCCCTTGAAACCAATTCATTCTCCAGCTGTATCCGTGGAGGTGATGCCCATAGCTGGTTGTCCAAGAACTCTTCTGTCTCTCTGATGCTATACAAGGTCAATCACTGCCCTTGAGACCTCAGATTCTGACTTCCAATACAGCCATCAATTTGTACTTTGTGCATAGGAAGTCTCTATCTTCAGACAAAAAATAGAACATGGCATAGCCCTTGCAGGTTACAATAACTTTTCCATTGCTGGGTATGTAGAGCTATATATGCAGGAAATTTTTTCCCTACAGTTTAGCTTGCAAACTCCCTCAGAAACTTACCTGTTAGCCTCTTCTGTTTGCCTGCTTAGGATTTCACTTGACAATGGTTTATATTCTTGGATTCATTGGTCAGTGCTGCCCCATCACAAAGGCTCCAGAAAAAAACTGCTTTCACCTAACTTGCTCAGGTGCCCTAACAGCCACACAGCCCTTGCTGAAATCTAGCCAATAGACAAACAGATCACTCAGAACTCCTCAAGTCCCTTTACCTCCAAACATCTACAATACTGCACAGAAATTCCACTGGTAGACTCTCCTCATTGCCTGCCAATGTACTTCAGCACTCTCTTAATTAGATTCTGTCTGCCTTTGTTCAAGGAAAGAGGAACAAATACCAAATGACAATATTAAGTTATTAGCATGGATCATCCTGGTGATGTCCCAAGCAACCAGTTCAAACAGGGGATGATAAGCAGACAACAGGATTCCAGGTGGCAAAGGAATGTACAGTATGTCTTTTTGAACCTTAATTTCCATCATAGTCATAGCTGTTTGTTGTTCCAGATGTCTATGCATAAAATGGAACTTCCTTATTTATTCATTTCCTTTTTATGAGGTTTTTAGAACAGTCCAGAGGCAATTCTGTGGATTAGGACAAAATAGAAGGCAACAGTATTTCCTGGTTCAAATTAAATGTAGAAATCAACTTCAATCTAACTTCAGGCAGTGTCATGAGGATTACAAAGTTCAGGGGATAATCATCTAGTTGGTCCTTGCACCTCACAGAATAAGAGTATGCAGCTCCCTGAATTTTCTGGCAGAAGAAATTGCAACAAGAAATAGGATCATCAGGTACAGTAAACAGACATTATTTTGAGGGGCTCAAAGGGAGATGCTGTGAGAACACTGCAAACCTAATTTTAATGGAGGAACAGTTTCAATTTTTCTATGATTTCAGGAGCTGGACATACCTGTGTGGTGGCCCATGGAAAAGTGATCCAATGCACCCAAGAATGCTACAACATTTGTGCAATATGCCGTAACTAAAGTGTCAATCAAAACCATATCCAGATAAGGTTGCGGGAATTCCTGAACCAGAAGGAAAATATTTCCCCATATAGTAAGGAAAAGGACTGCTTTCAGAAGAATACCTTGGCAAACGTGACCTTATCTGACAACATCCTCTTTCTTTCACACACCTTCCTCTTGGTTACTTTTATGATGACTACTACCCTACACTCTGCTTTTTCAATACATAATTTATGTCAACTTGCATTCACATATACCAACATATGAGGCATAAGCTACACCACCATTTAAGTCACCTGTTTGGTCTTTCAGCTTTGCATGATTTTTACAGAGTATGCATTCCTGTAAGTTAAGGATTTTAAAGCCAAATTCTTTGCTGGTATATGTAGTCAAAACTCCATAGAAGTCAGCTGATTCCAACTTCTGCTCTCCTATGGCACAGTATATGTTTAAAAACCCCTACAGAAACCCAGCCTGCCTGTTATCATAGTGTTTATTTACCTTGCTAGATATTTTAAGTCACATCCTCTTCCCACGCAATCAACACTTGGCATATTTTGCATAAAATCAAAAATTACAAACACCGAGGCCTGGATCCACAAAGAAACTTAGGTGCTACAACTCAGGAGCTGAGCATTGCAACTCCTACCTTTTAGATACCTAGAAAATCATAGAACACTGCAATCTACAACGTCTAAATTAGGTGTCTAGGCTCCTATATAATGGAGAGATATAAGCACCTTAGAATGTAATCCACAAAATCAGCACGCTAGGCAGCTCCCCACCTAAACTAGCCAATGCGGAATGTTAATGAGGGGTGTGTCCTTAAGCCATACCCCTCTCACAGAATTAGGCACCTAAATCCAGGCTGCAGGGAGGTGCCTATCTCTGCTAGCAATCCACAACCAGGAACCCCTCTCTTAGAATCAAGTGGCTAAGCCATTTTTTGTGAGAATGAGTGAGGCACCTGTCTCATCGCACACAAACAGGCAGGTGGTGAGGGAGCTCAACAGCAAGTGCAACTTACCTGGGATGTAGGAAACCTGGATTCAATTCCTTGCTCTGTCTGGGGGCAGGGTGGTGGCGGAGAATTTGAATAGGGTCTCCCACCTCTCAGAAAAGTGTGTGAGCACTAAGCTATTCTGGTGTGAGTCTCATTCTCTTCTGTTGAAGCTGTTCTATGGTGTACAAATACTTGAGAGAAAAAGACAGTGTGTGCATGCTTGAATGACCCTATAGCCTGGTGGTCAGGGCACCGAGGTAGGAGACCCAGTGTCCAGCCCCCCTATTCCAGTGACTCTTTATTTATCCACAGTGAGATAGCTTCAACAGGCAAGACTGAGGGAGCCCCACTTCAAGTATCCCATAGCTTAATGGTTGGAGCACTCAGAGGTAGAAGACCCCTGTTCAAATCTTCTCTCCCTACTTCAGGCAGAGGGGAGAATTTGAAGGCTGGTCTCCCACATCCCAGGTAAGTATCTTAACCCCTGGGCTAAAAGTTATAAGGTGGGCACTGGGACCACCATCACTGGCCAGATTTTGAATGGGGCTTAGTCCAGTAGGTGGTCTCTGAGCATACAAGTTAGGCAGAGGAGCACCTATCTTCCCCTGGTTTGTGGATCTCTCTGGATCTTGGGTGGGAGATAGGTGTCTGGATGTCTAGGGAGAGGCAGCAGTGTGCATGCCTAGGAGGTAGAAACATAGGCACCTAGGGAACTTTCACTGCAAAAACTTAGGCACTAAATGACTTTAGGTGCGTACAGCGTTAGCTGCAGCTGACCAGAAATTCTGTGGATTGCAGTGTAGCCTGAAATAGGGACATAGGTGCCCTAAATCTGGGGATTAGGCACCTAAATCCTTTTATGGATCTGGGCCCAAGTTTTAGGCTAAATATAGGACTGGTAGTGCATGAAGCAACAGACATCTACTCCTGCAGTAGGAGTTGCAAACAATGGCATAGTTCAGAACTCCTGCAAGAAGATGGTCTGAAGAAGAAGAGGCAGTTAACTTGAGTTTGTTTGCTTTCAGCATGTGTAAGAAACAGCATAACATTGATTCACAGCAGCAGCCAGCAGGCATATGCAGGAAGGCCTAGTCTGCCACTGCATTGTCACAAAAGCATAAAGACATTTTTCAAAGAGAAGTGAGCAAGTGCTGCTGCATTTGGACCGTGCAATGTATTAAAATTAAGAAGAGTGATCAATGTAGCACATAGAAGCCAGGCAAATCTTTGTTGTGGTGTTATGGTAACTGGTCTGTTCAAATTCCTTGAATATATTTTTCTCAGACACCTATCACACTGTGATCTGCTCAAAAGTTTTACCGTTTCTTCTATTTTTGTCTAAGGAAGAATGGTCCAATGACTAGGGCGCTAGCCTAGGACTTGAGACACCTGGGTTCAAGTCTGTGTTACCCCAAAGACTTCCTGTATGACCTCAGGCAAGTCACTGTGTCTCTCGGTGCCTCAGTTCCTCATTTGTAAGCCCTTTCATTTTCAGTTTACACTAATTTTTACCCAAAAAATCCTGAGTTTTACAAAAAGTATTTTTTTCTGATTTTCACCCTATTTTTGTATCATTCACATATATAAAAAATAACTTGTACTAGGAAAATACAGTACATTGCATGAGACATAAGTATTATGATAATACATTCATCTGTGTGTATACACAAAGCTATCTGTTGAAGTAAGGCTATGTATTAGTCTAGAAGATACACAAATAAACCAGGGGTTCTCAAACTGGCGGTCAGGACCCCTCAGGGGGTCGTGAGGTTATTACATGGGGGGGGGGGTTGCAAGCAGTCAGCCTCCACCCCAAACCCAGCTTTGCATCCAGCATTTATAAAGGTGTTAAATATATAAAAAAGTGTTTTTAATTTACAAGAGGGGTCACACTCAGAGGCTTGCTATCTGAAAGGGGTCACCAGTACAAAAGTTTGAGAACAAATAGGCACGCACGCAAGCTCTGAAGTATCTGCGCATCTGAGTGTACTGATGAATCTCACGCCCATCACAAACACATTTCAAGCTTTTAGTAGATCACAGTTTAAAGATTTGACACAGTAAAATGTGAAGAAAATTAAAATCAGTATCAGAATACGCTTCAGAACACAAAGAAGTATTCGAAAGTTTTTAAAAAACAAAAACAGGAGAAAAGGATAAATTTGAGTGTATGTGCTGCAAATGGTGTGGCATCAAAGTTGACACTTGGGCTGACCAGATTAAAGAACACTTGGAGAGTAAATGACATTTAAGACTAAAACAAGAAGGTGACAATAGAAACAAGCAAACATTGGAATTAGCATTTATCCAGACACAACAGAAAGAGCAAGATCAACACAATGCACTAAGTCAATTTATATTTGCCTTCTGCTTTTCAGAGCAGCTACTAGGCCTTGCTCATAGTCCTTTGTACGAAATTTCTGTCCAGCTGCAAAATCCTTGCCAAATTCAATCAATCTGATCAAGAAATATTTGGAGAAGAATGATGTTGCTCAGACCAACAAAATTAAAGAGAGATTTACTGGAATTATAGTTAGCGCTTTGATTTTTGACGAATTGGTAAATGTTCTCAACCGTGGTGATTTGTTCTCATTTTCTGATTTTATTGTGGAGATGCTTGCACTTATTTTGGCAGATTTGGAGTTTGTAAAGTCATTCAAACCGTTGCAGCTTCTGTCAGTAAATCTTTAAATGAATATGCACTTACCTGGAAGGATAAAGCAAAAGTGAATTCTGACTCAGCTTCTTACTTTGGAAAGTTCACACAAGATGTAAAGCTGAATGAAAAACCTGAATTGCTTCATTTGTCTTGCCCAGCTCACCTGCCGCACATTGCTGTCTCTCATGCAACAGGTGTTCCCAAAATGGCTGTTTTTAAAACGTTTATAACATGCTGGTACAGTTTTCAAGCATGCAAGTAAAACCAAAAACCTCTTCTATGATATCTGTGAAGAAATCATGTTTGAATGCAGCATTCCATTTCCAGTTGTACCAACAAGATGGTTTAGTCTGTATTTGGCTTCACAGAATGTTCAGAAGGCATGGAGTGTCTTAATGCGACTTTTAGATCATGAAGAGGTCAACAGTGAAAAAGCCAAAAAGCTGAAATCTCAAGTGACTACACAAAAAATTAGGCAAAACCTTCATACAAAACTCCAATTACTGACTGAAACACTTCAACCACTACATGAAGCACAGAAGAAATTGGAATCCAATTCTTTAACATACAGCACATTTTCTAATACAGAGGTGTATGGCATTCTGGTTAACAATATCTATCTCACAAAAGCACATCTGGGAAGATTCCAGAAAAAAACAACAACCCATAACTTTTCATATGTTGCCAGTCACTGAGCAGGACAACCTTGAAAAAGCTTTAAAAAGTTTTACGAAAAGCTGTCAAAGAAACAGGAAGCTACTGTCACTCGCAATATGTCCTCTGAAGTTTTTCACAGCGAATCATCATTCTGGAAAGTCATTGTGCTGTTTGACCCTCATCATAAAAGTGTAGCCTGAGCTGATAAATCTCACTCTTTGGGGCTTCTAACAAAGGAAGTGCAAAACTGAAAAGTGAATTCCATGCCTATGGCAATGTCTTCCCTGAACAACCGTTCCATCCCTCCTCTTGAATTCTGAAAAATCCACCACACCAACTTTCCAACTTTGAGGCATGCTGCTTCTTGCCTCCTCAGTGTCCCACCTGGCTCAGCTGATGTGGAGAGGGTATTTTCAAAATTCGTCTACATTCAAGACTGTAGGTGAATGGGCCTTGGAAATGACTCCTTAAAAAGACTGCTGCTAGCCTACACTATGCAGGAAAAATTTTGGAAATTACATTGAAGGACTTCACATGAAACAGTGAGTGTTTATAAATATTTTAAAATATTTAAAATCTTGGGCCTAATTATTAAATGTAAATATTTATAGGCTAATAGTTCTAAGTCTACAACAGTAAACTGTTTATTGAAATGAAAAGTTTTATTTGGGGATTAGAGATATATTGTTTTCTTAAACTCAGAGGTGGCATTGTATTCTGAGTTCTGTTTTAGTTCTGCAGCAAGCCACATTGAATTCCATTAATCAAAGCATTAACCTACTGAATACATTTCCCCCCTCTTTCCATCCATCAAAATAAACCCCGATATTAAACCAGAAAAATTATTAATAGTTTTTGCACTGATTTTCAGCTGTTTTTGTTGTGGCAATAAACACTGATAAATTCCTGTGAAAATTAAATAAAATAAAAACCAAAACCAAAGGGCCCTACTCATCTGTAATGTGGGGATAATAGTGCTGCCCTATCTCAGAGGTGCTGTGAGGCTAAATATATTAAAGAAGATGAGGTGCTCAGATACCACAGTAATGGGCACCATATAAAGTACTGAACATAGACACATGGTCTGAGATTCACACTGAAAGGTACAATTAAAACCATTAGTGCTAGTTGTGTGATGCACAGAATACATTTTCAGAATTTGCTGCCATTTACAGTGACCATTTTCTGTTTGCCATCACCACATGGCCTTATATTAGCATTTTGGTGGTCTTACTGGGATACTTGTATACAACCAATATGCCATTTAGACAGCAATTGAAATTCAAACCTATCGACACAGCAAATTTAGATTCTTCCTGAATTCCATTGTGACTCAAGCGGCATAACATATATACCAAGATGTCTAGCACCACTTTCGAATGTGACCCTTACATTTTACATCCCTGCTTGAGAATAGCTTATTGACATTTTTATTCCATAGACCTTTGTTTAAGAGATTCCACTGCTATAGCCCTTGCAGACCTGAAATCTTAGTGTAACAAGAAAATTTGGTATTTTACTTTTCAAGGGGAATATTAATAAATGACACTGCTACCAAATACAATATTTGTTTTGCACATGTACAGTGCTTAAAAGAACCTCCTTGATCATTTCATGTGTCGATAGCAGAATGTTTTGAAGCTGGACATATAGGACTGCTTCCCCACTTCCTTAATTATTATTCTGTGTAGTTATGAATAGCAGACAAAAGGAAGGGAGGGAATGGGATTAAAACAATATAAAACACAACACAGTTGTTTGTGGACATAATTCAGTTCATGTTTTTCCCTTTTCTGTTCACAATCTTTATATAAAGAAACAATAAGTCAAAAAAGACATTATCCAAATCCAGAATAATTAGTTACTATTTACAGCCACTTCAAGAAGTATTATAAACAATCTGTCACAGAAATGTGTGTGTTTATTTTCAGACTCTTTTTAGGTAAATTTCACTGCTTCTCTCTAAATTTTTCAGCTAGCTCAGAAAGGAGAGCATTTGCTAAAGACTCCAGCCTTCTTTAGGCTATTCAGAATGTCACAGAATTTATTAGCTCTGCACAACGAAACACCAAACGTCCTCTCAGTGTACCTTCCAAGTCAGAACTCCACACACATCGGAACAACCAAATATCCGCTTGGTGAAGCTCCAGCTGGAAACTAAACCTGGAAAGAATCAGACGCTCAGATAAAATAGGGATAGAATGCACCTATATTCTGCTGTATGAGCATATCTTCAGATGTAACAGCACCCATTTAGAAAATTCTGGACTACGTTGCCCTTAATGCTGCAGTTATCAGACCTGAAAAGTCACTGCTCAATAAGTTTAAACTGTGTACCAAATGTAGTATGCAAATAAAATCAACAACCGTTACCGCCCATACTACAGTACATCTGATGCAATAAATACAGACCTCAGATCCTTGGCAGTAGGCCACATTCCAAGTTGGTGCTGTAAATCCCACAGTAGGTTGACCACTGTTTTTATTTTCAAAACTATTATCCTTAAATGCCAATGGAAATCCCTAGGTGCCAAGCTCTCTTTAAAGTTTCTAATTTGAAGCTAACTCATTTTTGACTGGTTCAGCATCGGAAATGAAGTTGTTATAACTTATATATTAGGATTGCTCCTTCTCTTTTAAATTTTAGGCTAATTAGTAGGGCTGTCAAGCAATTAAAAAATTAATCATGATTAATCGCATTGTTAAACAATAATAGAATACCATTTATTTAAATATATTTGGATGTTTTCTACATTTGTCAAATATATCGATTTCAATTACAACACAGAATACAAAGTGTACAGTGCTGAGTTTGTATTTATTTTTATTACAAATATTTGCACTGTAAAAAACAAAAGAAATTGTATTTTTCAATTCACCTAATCCAAGTACTGTAGCGTAATCTCTTTATCATGAAAGTTGAACTTACAAATGTAGAATTAGGTACAAAGAAATAACTGCATTCAAAAACAAAACAATGTAAAACTTTACAGCCCACAAGTCCAATCAGCCAGTGGCTCAGAAAACAAGTTTGTTTACATTTGCAGGAGATAATGCTGCCCACTTGTTCTTTACAATATCACCTGAAAGTGAGATCAGGTGTTCTTATAGCACTGTTGTTGCCAGCATCGCAAGATATTTACATGTCAGCTGTGCTAAAGATTCATATGTCCCTTCATACTTCAACCACCATTCCAGAGGACATGTGTCCATGCTGATAATCAGTTCTGCTCGATAACAATCCAAAGCAGAACAGACCAATGCGTGTTCATTTTCGTCATCTGAGTCAGATGCCACCAGCAGACGGTTGATTTTCTTTGTTTGGTGGTTCAGATTCTGTAGTTTCCCCATCTGAGTGCTGCTCTTTTAAGACTTCTGAAAGCATGCTCCACACCTTGTCCCTCTCAGATTTTGGACAGCACTTCAGATTCTTAAACCTTGGGTCCAGTGCTGTAGGAAATTTTAGAAATCTCACATTATAGGTCAAATTTGCTGTGAAAGTGTTCTTAAAATGAACATATGCTGGGTCATCATCCGAGACTGCTATAACATGAAATATATGGTAGAATGCTAGTAAAAAAGAACAGGAGACATACAATTCTCCCCCTAGGACTTCAGTCACAAATTTAATTAATACGTTTTTTTTTTTAAATGAGCATCAGCATGGTAGCCAGTCCTCTGGAATGGTGGCTGAAGCATGAAAGGGCATATGAATATTTAGTATATCTGGCATGTAAATACCTTGCAAAGCCAGCTACAAAAGTGCCATGTGAAGGCCTGTTCTCAATTTCAGGTGATATAAATGAGAAGCAGGCAGAAATATCTCCCGTAAATGTAAACAAACTTGTTTATCTTAGCGATTGGCTGAACAAGAAGTAGGACTGAACGGACTTGTAGGCTCTAATGTTTTACATTGTTTTGTTTTTGTAACAAAAAAATCTACATTTGCAAATTACACTTTCACGATAAAGAGACTGCACTACAGTACTTGTACAAAGTGAACTGAAAAATACTATTTCTTTTGTTTCATCATTTTTACAGTACAAATATTTGTAATAAAAAATAATATAAAGCAAGCACTGTACACTTTGTATTCTGTGTTGCAATAGAAGTCAAAATATTTGAAAATGTAGAAAAACATTCAAAAATACTGAATACATTTCATTTGGTATTCTATTGTTTAACAGTGCGATTAATCGTGATTAATTTTTTTTTAGTTAATCACGTGAGCTAACTGCAATTAATCAACAGACCTACTAGTTAGTGTTTTACACATCCTCACATCATATTACTAATTCTCAGGTTGCTAACCAATACTAGTCACACAGATATTAGAGGGACAAATGAATATTACAAGCCAGAAACATATTATTTTGACCTGTAAATAGTATTTCTTCAGTGGATGCAGTCAGTCTTTAAGTTTTTTTCTTCTGTCACACTTGAACAGGCAGAAGTGACCAGTGAAATTACAAAGTTCTGAGGAGCACCAGCATAGTGTGTCTGGAGATTCCCAATAGCATCCACTATCACAAATGCCATAGCACTTATAATGACAATATACCCACAGGAGGAGGAGGTAAGAGCCATGTGGCTGAAATGAAATAAGAATGAACAGTGGGAGTGACCCTGTATCTCTGGACTGATGGATTCTGACAGGGGGAGTTCTGAGTGATTGGACAAAGATCCCTAAAGGCAGTTTGGGTATCCCTGAAAGATTTATGGAAAACTAACAGATGACTGCACCTCTGCAATCACTTAGCCCTACAAACTCTGACTCACCTATTAACGTATTTTACCTGCTTTACCCTCTCAATAACTCTTTCCTTTTCCTTAGCTAATAAATCTTTAATTAGTTTACTAGAGAAATTGACTATAGCATTGTCTTTGGCATGAGATCAAGAGCATCCATTGACCTGGTGTAAGTGATTGGTCCTTTGGGGTTGGGAATGACCTAATCTGTGGTGATTTTTGGTTTTAGTAACTTTCATCACAAAGTCCAGTCTATCTGTGTGGCAAGATGTGCTGGAGAGTTTAAGTGGACTGCCTGTGCCTCCATGGCAAGACTAATACAGTAATTCAGGAGTGCATGCTTGTTACTAGTTTGGTGGAATCTAGTCATAGAATACACCACCAGTTTGGGTGTCTGTCGTGTTTTCTGACCGTCTGACCTGAGATTGGCACTCTCAGTTGTAAGCTACTCCAGGTAGTGTGACAGGTATTAAAAACAAGTATACCAACAGGTATACCTTTCTGTTGGTCACTTATGTCTGTTCTAAATGACCAAACAAAAAAACCAAAACCCACAATCCATATAGATGGAAAGTGACCTAGTCCCCTTCAAGAAACTATTTTTCTCTTTTTCCTCTCTTGAAAGTTTCACCTTTGTCAGCAGTGATAGTTTTTCCTACTTAAGAGTGTTTTTATCCTTCTGGTTCAGATACCTGGAACAACAGTGAAAAATTTGCCAAATTTAAAAAAAAAATTCCTTTTGTAAATTATTAACTTTATTAATAAAAAGGGAAAAATTGGAATAATTTTATTTTGGGGGTCAAGTGTTTACTTTATTGTAAAGCAACTGTAACATACAAATGATTGATATTGTTTATCATAATTTTCAGTAACTATTCATGGGAAATAAATCATTGATGCAAAGCTTTTTAAATAGACTTAAATAACTATTTATTATGTCTTTTTATCCTAGATAGTACTGATATGGGGTGGTAACAGCTATATACCTTTATTCATAGAAGAACACTATATGAACATGAAGGAGACCTGGATCTCTTCACTTTGGTGGCCTGGTGCTCTCTTCTCCCCACACTCTCAGGTTTTACCAGTTAAGGAAAATGGATCTTCAGGAACGGTTGTCTCAGATATATGAGCAGAGGGGCCAGCAGGAGCACTTTTTGAAGATGAATGCTCAGGAAAATCTGCCACAGCTACTGCAGGGCCTGGACAGTCATGCATTGACCTCTCCAGAAGGAACATCTTCTATAAAACTCCCTAGCAATTTGGGATCTCTTTTTTTTTTAAAAAAAAGAAATCATCTGTTATGTACCCCTCTCCCAAACACAAACATTTTATGTGCCAGTTGTTAAGAGGCAGTACTGTATGTACTCTTATGATGGGCAGTTTTTAAAGCTTGGACATCTGTGTTCAGTCATAATGATGATCCCAGTACTGAGGCAGATTCCCAGGCAAAAAGGCAAACAGGTTCTCTTCCTCTAAATAAGAAAGGAAACATTATCAAAATATCTAAAACTAACATTATAACTAACTGCTAAGTACCAATTTATTTACAAAGTAATGGGTAAACTGCACAGCAAGCAAAGAAACTGTGACACTGCAAGTTCCAACTTGTAACCACTGGCAATCAGAATGAACTGAGGAGAGTTTGGCCTCACCCCACCCTTTATGGCCAGGTTGTAGGCGTAAGGACACTCAGGGCCCAGGTGTGGCCCCAGAGCACACTTCTGGCCAAAAGAATCTAAACTTGAGTACATGAAGAGCATGTGCATTGTCAGTGAAATATATACAGACAAGTACTTGAAGAAAGTATCACTGTTCCACCAGTTCAGGTCATTTTCTTTGACAAACTTAGAATAATTATACTCTGTAAAATACTTGGAGCTACTTCCAGCTGAGACAAGCTTTTAAGAGCCCTTTCTGAGCCTGTCCAGGAAGAGTTCCCCTTTAGGCTCATTTTATATAGTTGTTTCCTATGGACCGTCAGGGATATGGTTCCTGTTTCAGCAACACACACACAATTCTGTAAATGAGTTTACCACAGTTTTACTGATTAAGGTACTACTGAACATGAATAGCTGTGAGCAGTCCCATTAAAATCAATGATACTACTCAGAGTAAGGGTGCCAGAACCAGGCCTTGGCGATTAAGCCTGCTTGAATATTTTGCTTCCAATTGGCAGACAACACCTGATTTACTTTTAGGTTTTAGCATTTAAAAAAATGCCACCATCATCTGATTTTGAGATTCATCTTGCCAACATATATGCTTGAAACAAATTACTTCTGTTGTCTGCGCTCTAGAAAAGAAAAGTAGCAAGCAGAACTGAAAAAGGTCTGATTTTGATTTTGTGTTTATTTTGTTTGGTTTGGAAATCCAGCAAAAATAGATTTTCCATTAGATTTCCAGGACTTCCTGGTTTTGGTAGAACAGAACATACTGTGAAAGTATCCCCTCTCATGGTTGTTCTGTTTCAGTCCCAACAGAAAACCAGGAGGAGCAGAGCCATGCCATTTTTTTTTAAAGTTAAAACAAACTTTCTTGAATGTCAGAAATGGGTCAGGCTGTGTTCAGTTGAAAAAAAGAATCAGTCTGGATCTATTTAATCCAAAGTAGTGCACCAATTTGTACTAAAAACCAAGAGTGCAAATCAGTACTGTTTCTTTACAATTTAGCGATACAAAATGTAGCACACAGTAAATATACAGCTGTTCTTCAGGGTATTATAAATCAATGAACTAAAAATGTCTTGCTTTTATGTTTCATCCACTGAAGAGGAGTGCAACTGTTGCGGCTTTCAATTGTTTGAATAATGCATCTTAAGTTATAGTATTGCCTGGAAAAGTAACTATAATTAACACCCTGTCAGCATTTTAATGTGAAACTCCATCTTTTACAGGGTTCATAACTTGGATGCTGAATTTTACTTCTAGTAAAAAGCTGGGGTCTGTCAGACTTCATGGGTGAAATCCTGGCCCCACTAAAGTCAAAAGGAGTTTTGCTAGTGACAACAATGGAACCAGGATTTCAACCCCAGAGTTTTGTGGTGTGTTCTAACTATAAAGGCTGCTATTCCTGCTTTAGATCACCTAACACTGCTACATGCATTTTGAACGTACTGCCAGGAACTTTGAGAGTTTCATACTCTTACATAATGGTAAATAGCCCTCTGATGAAAAAGTCCAAACAGATTGGAAGTATATATGATATATGCATGCTATAAAAGTCATTTGAATTCCATGATTGTCATTGGCGTTGATTCTGATCTCAGACGAGTTTTCAACTCTTATAACTCTATTGGCTTCTATATTGTTACTCCTAACTAACTTTGGTTTAAGTGAAATCTAAATCAAGTCCATTATGAAGAAATTATTTTCCTACTATAAAATTTGATAGTACTCTTATGTTCAGACCCTTCCGCCCTCATTTTTAAATGGTTAGCACTATGACGTGTATTAGAGCATTAGCATATGCTGCTCATATTTTAGTCAAACTTTCAATGTGTTTGACATTGCATTGGATGTACTAACATCATATCAATTTCTGGCACAGATACAACACAGCTTGTTTTGGAAGGAATGCCATAATGGGAACCAAGTCACATCTATCAAAATTAATAGTAAGGTTTTGGTGCTTGACTCTCTTCTTAGGCACATAAGGATAAATCAAAAGTAACTCCACAGAAATCAGAAGAGTTACATCAGTGAAAAATGGGTGTAAGTGAACACAGAATAAAGCCCATCTTCTTAAAGAGTAAGAGTGACCCATAAAGTTTCTGTGTGTTTAGAAAGATGTATGTATTTTTAAGATACTTAAATCACGCATAGCTTGTTTTACAAATGGAAGTGCAGAGAAATGTATAATTGATTTATTCTGTCCTTAAACCACTAATGATGCTGTCGTCAGTTAGGATTACTACCTAAGGTATCAATATTCACAAAACGTGTACATCAGACAATAAGTCCTAAAAGTATTCTTATTGAAATAAAAATGTCAATGTTTTGTCTTCTTTAGTGCTTTAATTCTTACGGATATGAAAAACAAAACAATTTTTAGACTAAAGACATTTTAAAATATTTTAAGTGCATCATCCTGTGTCTACATTACATCTCTTTCCAATAGCTGGCAATGGTCACCAGGACCAGTACAGCTATCAATAGCCCTTAATTACTTTTAAGGGAATGACAGTCATAATATCATTAACAGGTGAAAGTTTATAGGTTTTGTTGTGCCTTCTAACCAAAGTTGTCAAAATCGAGTGCCTAAAAGTCAGGCATGTAGATCCAGAATCAGGTCACCTAAATAAGTGCCTAATTGGTGTGCTGACCACTCACAACTCCTGTTGACTTCGTTTGACTGCAAGTTGCAGCCCTCCACCCCTCTGAAAACAGGTCACTTATCTATGTGACTAAATGTGGATTAAGATGTCTAAATTTAGATACCCAAGTTTGAACATTTTGGTTCATGTGTTTTTGAATTCTCTTTACCAGGATATCTTCATCTAATCTGATAATTGTATCATCATACTAGATTAAGTATTTGTCTGTACCAATAAATGCATGCCACTTTCCAATCAAAAGTAAAAGCTCTAACTCAGCATGAGTTGAATGCAATCTAAAGTGTCTTTACATCCCTGTAAGGATTTTCACATTTTGAATGTTTTAGACCTGAGTTTGGTACTAACTGCATTGCTTCATAAACTTTTCAGTTCCCCATTAGAACTGCAGCACAATTCTCACACACCATATGGGCTATTGCTGTAACCTTCAGCTTTGTGCTGTGATCCCTTTCCTTCCTTGTCTCATCCTCTTTATACTTGTTGTCACTCTGTGATGGGGTATATAAACCCCACACTAGGTTGCAAGGGGTTAAGGAGCTGCTTTGGGCTCGGATGCCCCTCTACACCTATAAATCATGCCAGGAAAGGAGACAAAAGTGAAAAGGGAGGGAATTCCTCTCAGACTTGGGCAACCCTGGGTAGGGAGCAGACTGTTGAGCCTCTCTAGCCCCTAAGAGATGACTGACAGGCTGCAGAGTCCCTGCCCTCATAGAAGGAGGGTGCAGGGCCCCTGACAGGGTGACCAGATGCCCTGATTTTAAAGAGACAGTCCTGATTTTTGGGTCTTTTTTTTATATAGGCTCCTATTACCCCCCATCCCTTGTCCCGATTTTTCACATTTGCTGTCTGGTCACCCTGTACCCTGAGCAGAAGGGAGGGAGGACTGATACTTCCACTGGAACCCAAGTGGACTCTGAAGTGGATAGTGATACTCCTAGAGCCCACTCTGAAGTAAGAGAGGCCCGTATTCTGGAGGGAGCTGCTTACAGGTTTCTCTTTTCCTTCCTTTTGTTTAACCCTGTTTACTGCCTGCAGATGGTTTTGTCGTTTTGCCTGGGACTCCAACAGGGGATGAGACTGAGCTGGAGGGTTGAGTGCCAGCCCACTGGACAGATGCCCTGTAACACTTGCTAGGCCAGAATATAATTGGACTGCTATGCACTCCCCATGTAGCTCGTACAGGAGGCGCTCTATCATGGACAGATTTGTGACACACCCACATTCACTTCACATCTAAAATCCAGATTGTAAATTCTTTGGAATAGGAATTATATCTTGTATAAAGCACTTACAACAAGTGACTGGGAACAGTTTCCAGACAACTAGAATGAGGACAATGGATTGATTTTAAAGGAAAAATTTGAAGGAAAAAGGTACCACCTCCAAAGCTAGAAGATAAGACTACAAATAAGAGGGACACTCCTAGCACTGTGTTTCTGTTGACTTTTGCCATAACTTCAAGTAATAGAAATAAACCATGATCAGTTAGAAACCATAATATAATTTCCAAACACCTTTGTTAAGACTGATAAGGCTGTAAAGACACCAATAATTTCTGCTAAAAAACTATATGAAATATGATAAAAATGTTTGAAAGTCTAGGAATACATAGTAAAAGCTTTGAACAACCTTAACACTGTTGCATGATCCTCCATACTATGTTTTCATATGCTCTCATCAAATAACTTTGATTAAAATTTGAAAACATGCATTACTGACTTAATTTAGAAAGACTTTTTAAAAAGGGAAGTATATTATTTGCTCTAGGACACACAGATTGAATATGGCTTAACTGATCTCAAACATCCTCAAGATATTTTCCTCTGAGATAAGGCTAAACATGCAAACTTTCACGTAAAATGGAGGTGGTTTTGTGCAGTTTTCCCAAAATGTGTGCTTGTTACAAAATCTAGTTTAGAGGGTGAGGGAAGAATTACAACCTCAACTAGGAAGTTGCTACTGCAGCTCCATGATCAAAGTTATGGAACTATAATTTCACAAGAAATCATTATACAGGACTTAGATCACTACATTCTTGAAGAAGCATGTTAAGGGAAACAGCATTGAATCAACAGTACTACTAAACTCCACAGTTTATTCTGAATTGATTCTTACAATTTAAAATTTAGCTTTTCTTAGATATAATAAAGTACTGTACTTGACAATAAGTAAGAGCAGAAGCAAATTACAGTTGGGATATAAAACAAAACATCAAGCTACTTAATGACAGAAGAATATTTATTTTGAGGCCAAACTGAGAACTTCAAAGCACTCTGAATAAGAAAAAGTCAGGTTATGCTACTTATCAGCAATTGGAGCGCTGTTTTTCTTGCTTTCACAGATCCATGCTCTTGGAGTCATGTGCTTTTGTCACATGGAATCTGATCGGTTAAAAAACATTCAGCATAGGTCAGCTCTACGTGTGCTTGAGTGCTTCTCCTGCCTCTAAAACTTGACAAGGTATGAAGCTGCCATTTCTGAAAGTATTCCTTCTCACAACACACAGTCAGTGTGTGGAACTCTTTGCCAGAGAATGTTGTGAAGGCCAAGATTATAACAGGGTTCAAAAAAACTAAATAAGTTCATGGAGGATAGGTCCACAATGGCTATTAGCCAGGATGGGCAGGGATGGTGTCCCTAGCCCAGGGTGGGCAAACTTTTTGGCATAAGGGCCACATCTGGGTATGCAAATTGTATGGGGGACCATGAATGTGCACAAAATTGGGGGTTGGGGTGCGGGAGGGGGTGAGGGCTCCAGCTGGGGGTGTGGGCTCTGGGGATGAGGGGTTGGGGATCCAGCTCCGGGCTGGGATCGAGGGGTTCAGAGAGTGGGAGGTGGATCAGGGCTGGGGCAGGGGATTGGAGCGAGGGAGGGGTCAGAGTTGCAGGCTCCAGGCGGCACTTATCTAAAGTAGCTCCCAGAAGCATCAGCACGTCCCTCGCTCCGGCTTCTATCCAGAGGCACAGCCAGGCAGCTCTGCGTGCTGTCCTGTCTGCAGACACCACACCTGCATCCCCCATTGGCCACAGTTCCCGGCCAAAGGGAGCTGCGGGGGCAGCGAATCGGGTGGGAGCGGTACGCAGAGCCCCCTGGTTATCCTTATGTGTAGGAGCCAAAGGTGGGACATGCCGCTGCTTCCAGGAGCCACACAGAGCAGGGCAATCCCCCGACCCTCGAGGGCTGGATCAAAACATCTGGAGGGCTGGATGCGGCCCTCGGGCCATAGTTTGTCAACCCCTGACCTAGCTTCTGTTTGCCAGAAGCTGGGAATGGGTGACAGGGGATGGATTACTTGATGAATACCCGCTCTGTTCATTCCCTCTGGAGCACCAGGCATTGGCCACTGTTGGAAGGCAGGATACTAGCCTAGACGGTCCCTTGGTCTGACCCAGTATGGCTATTCTTATGCTGTCAATTGGTCACCCAGGTTTTGCATCCATAAAGGAGTATAGTAATAACTGTCTTATAGACCTGTATCTTGGTTTCCTGCGTAGGTCACGGTCTGTGAAAATGCACCTAATCAATTTCCCAAAGGAAGCACTTGCACACTGGATCCCGTGCTGTATCTCACTGTCGATTTTTACGTTTTGAGAAAGTTGGCTACTGAGGAGCAGAAGTGCTTGAATGTCTCCAAAGACTGTCCCTCGATAGTGATTTGTGGTGGGTCATGTAGAAGGCCTGAGGCAGGCTGATGGAGCACTTTAAGAATGTATTTAGAAAAGAAGGACTCCTTTTGAGGGAAGATAAGAGTCAGCCCTACCTGTGGCAGAATTAATTAGCTGCTTCCTAGCCTGATGGAATGAGACTAAGGGGATCAGTTGGGCCTCATAAGAAAGGCTGAAAAAGATCAGTCAGGGATGTGGTACCCCAGGGAGCAAGCAGACTCCTGTGAGTTAGCTGAGTCAGAGTCTGCTGGAGGCCAGGTACTCTAGGAGAACCAGCCTGGGCACCAGTGCTCTGTACCAAAGCAGAGAAAGATGCAAGAAACAGAGCCCAGAAGGGTCTGAGAATGGTACTCCAGGGGATCCAGCCTAGGGGCTGAGTACAGGATACTGGAGCAGGGGACAGACTCAAAAGACAGCCCATAAAACAGCTGAGAATGGGGCCCAAAGGGCAGGCTGAAGAGAAGACCATGAATTGCAGAAGAACTTTTTTTTAAACTCTGGAAGAAGTGAAGGTTGTTTGTAACATGGCTGGAGGGCCAACCTATATCTCTGGCACTGATCTGTGTGTTGTATCATAGAATATCAGGGTTGGAAGGGACCTTGGGAGGTCATCTAGTCCAACCCCCTGATAGATTTTTGCCCTAAATCCCTAAATGGCCCCCTCGAGGATTGAACTCACAACTCTGGTTTTAGCAGACCAATCCTCAAACCACTGAGCTATCCCTCCCCACTTCAGAGAAAGAAACTGATGCAGGCAGCATCAGCAGTGCCATGCTTGAGCAGGGTTGACATTACAGGGCAACCATGTCCTAGGACAAAGTTCTATAAACTGGGTTTATAAATCACACAAAGAAAATGAGCAGAACAGACATTACCACCCAGCTATATAAACTAGATTGACACATTCCTTAGGTATGACCACAATATGAATAATGCTGGAGATCTCCACAGTGTCCATATGAAGAGCTGAGTGGATTGTGAGACTGTTACGAACAAATAGCTTTCACTAGCCAGATATTAGATCTACAGTTATTAGCTATAATCTGAACCATCTTCCATGATGAAAGCACACGAGCTTCAATACAAACAGTTGCAAAAGTGTCACTGAGAATCTAATAATTTATATCAGATTGGCTTACTTGTAAAATATATTTAACAACTGATGGTATGATATACTTTTCATTTAAAACCACTGACATTCAATATCAGGGCAAAAAAACCCCTGTTATTTAACATATTGGGCTATATTCATCCCTGAAGTAACCCCACTGAAATTAGGAGAGTTACATAAACAATGAATTTGGCTCACTGTGTGCAATTTTATCTTTGTGGGTTTTTAGAGTTTTCCCCTCATTTTCTATAGTTTTCAATTCTTTCCAAGCTAAGATTTTAAGCATAGAGCATTATTTTTCTGCTCTTCCAGTGTGCAAGGCTTAGGAATAATGAGTTGCTAATAAGGATGGGGAATAGAATATAACTTTGCTGTGGAACAGTTACAGTCAATACCCACACAAAATACCTGTGGAAGACATCACAAGAAAAGACATGGTGAGCTATCTTGCAATTCATACCCTCCATGCTTTCTCCACCACAAACCTTACTACTAACACTACCACCACAGCTATCTCACACCCCAGACCATACACTTAACTCAGCCCCCATGACCACATCCTTTTTGTTAAAGCATCCATTCCCAACACTATTATTTTGGATGTTGAATGTACAGAAACTTACACTTTGAACCAGAAAGCAGTAGAAATAAGTAAAACTATTTGTTACAGCCCTGGTCAAGCTCACCCTGCAGGACACTTGCCAGGCTGCTATGCTTGGGACCCACAACTCTAGACCCATATGGTATAAGCTTCCCAAGTTTCATTGGGCTCCAGCACTGTCTCTTTTCATTGGGCTCTGTCTGTTAACCCTTCATGGAAATAGGATTTCATGGTCCAGCTGTCCTAGGCCTCCACAACCAGTGATGAACCTTCCCCCACCCCACACCTCTTTGCTTTAATACATCCTTTCCCATCGTTCCCATTCATGGGTACTCTGGGTTACAGTTCACCTCTTCAGGGACACATGACAGTGGAAGCAAACAGAAACACCAGGCATTGTGAAAGGTTAAAAAGTCACTGTAGACAGCACAAGACATAAAGGTCTGAAGAAAACAATAAAACACCTGTACGCATTTCCCTGCCTAAGTATCCTCTCTTTCAGGTGTTCCTTGAGTTTAAGTCAGAGTCCTTCAGGATGTTCAGGATCCTTCCTTTCTCGCACATGCCTTCTCTCCCTAATCATGGAGTCTTTCTGCCTCTGATCACTGCAATCAGTGCCCGACCACTCTCTAAAGTGCCCTGCAAAAGACCCTCTCTCTCTAACTTCCAATCCCCTTTGTCAGGTAACTCCCTGTTCAGCCTCTTCAGATGATCAAAGTCCCTCACCAAATGATCTGCTGCTTAGTTACCTCCCGCCTGGAGTTCAGACTTGAAAAACTCATTTGCCCCGGGTAGTAGGATCTCTTTGTCCAAGGATATTTCATTTGAATGGATGATCACAGTTCATCATTGTAAGTGCTGTGCCATTGTTAGTGCTGTGCCATCATTGTTAGTGCTGTGCCGGGTGCAATAATTTCCATTATCTCCTGTACATTTTAACTCTACATGGAGACAAAAGACACCAGAGAATTCAAACTGGAATTTGCAGCCTGACATATAAACAGAGAATCCCCAGTATCAAACAGGATTCATAAGCTGTGCACAGATAAGATTCCCCAGATCGTCACAATATGGATAATATTTGGCAGGAAACATTAAGTTGCATCATTGAAGTTGGAGGCAAACTGATTTTTTTACATCAATACTATATATATCACAAAATACTCAGGGGTGAGAAAACAAACTTACATTGAACAGCCTTATTTTCCTGGAATGTCATAGCCCATAAAAGGAAAACAGACAGCAAAATGAGATTATAGCTTTCTTAAAATGTATTTCCCTGAAGAGTGCACTGTTTGTATTGCCAGGTAAAACCTTTAAATGCAACATGACAAGTAACACGCTCAGTGTGCAGTACACTGGTTACATGAACAAGGACATTTCCATTAGAAAGGTTCCTCTAAGTTATTTGATTAAGCATTTAAGCAAGATATGCGATTTAGGGTCCAGTTCTTCAACCTATCTTTTGGTTCTTGGTATTTTGCAGGGTTATTAGAGCGTAGAATTAAAAATATTTTCTTTTGTATTTGTAAGCAGAATTGTGGTGGTCTTAGCTCAAATTTAATGCTTGCTTAAATGCTTAATCTAATGACTTGAGTAAGGACTGCAGGATCAGGGACCAATTTTATTCCTAAACCCATGGTCCTATAAAGCATGTGGAGAAACCCTACTGAAATCAATGGGACTCCGTATGACTACAAGGGTCAAATGTAGGACTGGAGCCTAAATGCCATATTTGCTTCTTCATACCTTTGAGTTTATAGCATCAGATTTGTTTCTAATGTTTTCTTGAGAAAATTAAGAAAACAAGTCAACAGCAGCTTAAACTCCTCCATGAAATAAAAAAATGATCTTATGTGTTTGTCCAGCATCTAACACAATGGTGTCCTAATCCTGATCAGGAGCCTTAGGTACTACCGTAATATAAATGTTTAGTACTATTACAACTCATTGTAAGAATTCAACGGAAACTCTGGGTCGAATACTGCTCCCATTGAAGAGGACGGCAACATTTCCACTTACGTCATTCACAGCAAGTTTAAGCCCTATGGCTCTGATCCTGTAATTGACTGAGAGCAAGAAAACCTTTGCCTATATGTGAACATTAAAGATTAGTGTTTAAAATGATGCATATATAGAAGGATGCAGTTTTAAATAAATGTGTGTGTTTAGAAAGCGATTGCCCCTCCCAAAAAATTTGGGTTTTTTCAACATACATATTGTATAACCCCCTATTTGGAGATATCAACTCACAAGTTCTGGGCCTGAAAAGCAGACTCTCTAGAGCAAATATTAATAGTCTATTATAATCATTCATAAAACCAATTTCTTGAAGCCAGAGTTTTCATTCTGGTAAAAGCAGTTGCTATTCTGAAGAACAAAAATTACATAGATAATTAAGTATATTATTTTCCTATTTTTTCCTCAACCATAACTTACCTCAGAATTGTGTTTTAATACATCAGTAACATGCTTTTTATTTTTATATTTATTTTCACTTATTAAAACAGAACGCTGGACTATATATTGACATATTGTAAACAAAAATTGGAGCCAGTGTCCAAAATATATTTGATAGTGTTATTTATACTCTAATGTTTCGTGTAGTAATCCAAACCATACACTGATAGTTGATATGCAAACAACAAAAACGGCCTGGGAATCCACAGTTCAGTAAATATAAGCATAGTTCCATATGGTTATTACAGCAAAGCAACTTAATTTTTTAAACCATATTAATTCCATTGTTCTGCTAGTGCAGAATGTCTGTCTTTCCCACTCATCCCCAGTTTCCTCAAGGATCTATAAAAATAAAATGTTTTCAGTTTTGTTGTTCCTTGATATTCTCCCATTCATCTCTTGTTTTATATAACACCTGATATCAATCTTACTCACTCTCTCCCCACTTAAAAAAAATAAAAAAAGTTAAAAAAGTGGTTTCTGCAAATGAAATCATGACCATGCTTATTTATTACTTGCCAGCATCCCATCTATGTGCTTTTCTTGTTTAAAAGTTTTTAATTATGATGATTTTATTTGTGTTTTTATGATTTATGGACTGATGTGCTAGTTCTCTGAGCACCTCCATGGGAGATTGCTTTATATATGAAATTATTTCTGAATTACAAATATTCCCAACACCAAACATTTCATCCATACACATCCATACTCAATTTATTCCTTTCTATATCGACAGACAGACTGAAAGGCTTTTAAACTATCAGCAGCTGTCCCTGAAACATGTACACTTTGCAAATGGTGCAGTTTTTTAAAAAAACTCATTAATTCATTAATTCATTAAACTGTACAAAAAGCTTAGGGACTTTATGTAAACAACTCTTTACCTGTCAAAGTATTCTGTATCAGTAAATACAAACAACTGCATCAAAACAACAAATACAAACAACTGCATCAAAAATTCATTCCAAATATAAGAAACTTGGAGAAAGATGATGCTAACAAGCTAGGAACTGCGGCCAATGGGAGCTGCAGGGGCAGCACCTGCAGATAGGGCAGCACACAGAGCTGCCTGGCCACGCCTCCACATAGGAGCCGGAGAGGGGACTTGCTGCTGCTTCTGGTAAGCACACTGGAAGCCTGCACTTCTGACCCCCTCCAATGCCCCAACCCCCTGCCTCAGCCCTGATCCCCCTCCCACCCTCTAAACCCCTTGTTCCCAGCCCAGAGCACCCTCCTGCATCCCCAACCCCTCATCCCCAGGCCCCACCCCAGAGCTCACACCCCAAGCCAGAGCCCTTATCCCCTCCTGCACCGCAACCCCCAATTTCATGAGCATTCATGGCCTGCCATACAATTTCCATACCCTGATGTGGCCCTCGGGCCAAAAAGTTTGCCCATCCATGATCTACAATCCATTCTGTCTGGTCTCATTTTCCATACATATTTGTGCCATTCATAAGTAATGAACTTGCCTTTCCAGATGAATGCATACAGCTAAAGTATTTGGGACATTTGCAAAATGCTGCAAATATCACCTAAGCTCTTCACCCAGGTATCTTTGATGGTCGCATTCAGACGTCTGTGACATACTACACCTTGGGGGAGTGTCTTTTAACCCCCATATTCCTCATCTGTATATAACTGTGATATTGCATATAAGCATGGCATGTGAGGTATCAGGGGAAAGGTTATAATTTGCTGAAAGTCCCTGGTCTATCTAAATATGCATATCTTTAGTGCATATGAAGTTATGAGATTGTGTTGTATGGCTGTCACTAAAACATGCTGTGCATTGGGGAATCAGCCAGATACTAGCTCCCCAGAGACAACAGCAAGGAAAGTAACCAATGCCCTAGCTGGGTGTCAAACAACCAACAGCCAGTGTCCAGCAAGGGAAGAGCTATAATTCAATGACTCACCTGCACAAGGCCACACCAGGAGAATTTCTCAACCTCGCCTGGAGACTCAGCAATGCCAAGCAGACACACCTGGACATGTGTTCTCCAAGCACATGGGACTGAGGGCATAAAACAGAACACAAGGGGCCCATGCTTCACCTTTCTCCTGCCCCCACCTATGCTGCAAGCAGCAAGTACACTCAGAGAAGACTGAAGACACCAACTGAGGAGATTGGCCCAGGTTTCAAGGGTGAAACCTGTGTACTATCAAACATCCAGTGGGGTGAGAAAAACTGCTTAATCTAGATGTTGCTCAGTCTAATAGGGTTGAGAGTTTAGACTGCGTGCTTATATTTTATTTATTTTGGTAACTAACTCTGACTTTTTGCCTATCACTTATAATGACTTAAAATCTATCTTTTGTAGTCAATAAATTTAACTGTTTATCTTTACCAGTGAGTTTGCCTGAAGTGTTTGGTAAGGGTGGTTGCTCAGATTTTCAAAGGCTGGTGTACACATCCACTTTCCATTAATGAAGTGGTGAACCAATTAATAAATTTGTACTGCTCAAGATGAGCAGTGCATGACAGTATATTCCTGAGGTACCAGGCTGGGAGCTGGGGGGATTTGGGTGGTGTCTTTCTCTGTGTGATTCATGAGTGGCTCATGCAATCTAGCTGGGTGTGGGGCTCCACATGCTGTTGTGCTGAGTGATAACAGTGCCTGGAGGGGCTTGCTGCTTGTCACCAGTAAAGCATTGTGAGAGACAGCCCAGGCTGGAGAGATAAAGGGGCACAGTGGTCCCACAGTCCCAGGCTGCACCCCGGGAATCTCGTCACAAAGTCATTTCCATTGCTGCAAAACTAAATGTGTAAATGTGGAAGCGGAAGTGAAAACAATGATGTTTGAATTATAATGGAAATAACTATAGAAAAGCAAGCGCAGCAAGAACTTTAATCTTTCTAAAATGCTTACAGGGCATTATAATGGTAGTACCTGTCAGGCATTATTTGCATTAATGCATGTAAGGTATATTTCTAGCTTAAACAATCTGAGCATTAATTCTTGAAGGTTACCAATGAAATATGTCAATGTTGAATAAAGTTGTTTAATAACAGCCAAAAATGTTTGTCTCCTGCTCAGACTTAGAGAAGAAGCCTGGAGAAATCATTATTTGTTTATTCCCAAAGGAGCATGATCAGCACAGATCTACAAGCTGGAAGACACACACTGATGGATGCAGACCATAGCTGCAGACAGCTATTATTCTTTAATTCTGTCATCTCTTTAAGTTTCACATATTCAGGTCTTAATATTTTGTTTGGATGACTTATTGATGTCACAGCAACTGCTCTGCAGATTTTATATACATATTTCTTTTAAAGTAACCTATAACCCATAAATTATTTTGATCAAATTACTTCAACTACAGCAATATGCAACTGTATGCCTCCATGGGCATTCAGCAAAATGTTAATTTAAAACATTTATTTTTCTTGGGTCCATCCAGCTTTGCCTAGGGATTGCTGATTGCTACTCTGATGTGACATCCTAACACTCACTACACAGATGACCTGACATCAACCAGGGAATCAGTCTACAGCAGGGGCAGGCAACCTATGGCATGCGTGCCGAAGGCAGCACACAAGCTGATTTTCAGTAGCACTCACACTGTACCGGTCCAGGGGGGCTCTGCATTTTAATTTAATTTTAAATGAAGCTTCTTAAACATTTTAAAAACCTTATTTACTTTACATACAACAATAGTTTAGTTATATATTATAGACATAGAAAGAGACTTTCTAAAAATGTTAAAATGTATTACTGGCATGCAAAACATTAAATTAGAGTGAAAAATGAAGACTCGGCACACCACTGCTGAAAGGTTGCCGAGCCCTGGTCTATACCATGAAGCCAATCTATAAAGGAGAGCCGGAGAAGTGAGGTTTTTAGCTAAATGCTGCGGTTTCACAAAGTCTGTAATGCTTTTTTAATCACAGAAAAGTTCATTAGCCCAGCAGGTCCACGTGTAGGGGAGTTACTATTCAAGACAAAACAAAAAACAAAAAAAAACCCACCCTCTTATTTTGTGGCACAGGCCCCAAAAGAACTCAGAGGAAAATAATCTGTTCAAACTTGTAAACAGACATAATGGGCCCAATTCATGGCCATGTTCTAGCTACTTTGTGGCACTCCAGTGTCAGAAGTAGTAAAAACTGGCTGGATCTGGCCGCCAAGAAACATCCTTGTGTAGGTGCTTGGAATTTGACTAAGGTGTGGGTAAGCTTCCAGTGGTGCTTACTTCTCTTCTCTTCTCCAGATTTTCCCCACTTTCTTTCAGCAAGGAGGGCTTCTCTCCCTGCCTCTATCCAATGCATTCTCATCTGCATGCTTCTCTACATTGCTTTCTCTCCTATGTTACAATCTCTCATTGCTGACTCTCGCCATTCCACTGCCAGAGTGTCATGCCAGATCTAGCTACCTATGTCCTAACCTCTTATGGTATCAGATCATACGTGGGATCTAGGTATGGAAAGATGTTTACTCAGCTCTATCGACAGGAAACAACTGGGACTAAATTAACTTCTCACCTGGCAATGACATGTTATAATACATGTAAAAAACACCAGTAGAACACTGACTTATTGTAGTGGCCTGTAAGCTTTCTCTACAGTGGTATGTCAGATTGTGTGTTTTTATTTAGGGAACTATACTAATTTAATGTTTTAAAAATACATGTTCCCAGAATGGCACTATGAAGAACACTCTCCCCACTCCCCATTTAAAAGTAGCACCAGCTAGAACACAGCAATGCCATGGTTATAGTGAGAACAATTACACAGGAGTGCTAGCAGCAAGAAGTTAAAGGTATAGAAAATAGAACTTCTGTATTATTGACATGCTAGAATTCCCTTAGGCAGATGCTTTTGCCATAGAGCATCCTGCGCTTCATATACAGAAACAGAAACTGGAATGGAACTGCATGTTCAATGAGTTTTCCAAACCAGAGTTGAGAAGCAGCTATATTTTCCCTGTATACCAGGAACTTTCCTCACATTTAAAATGTTAATTGACTGAATTTCAACAAGTTCATTTTCAGATATTCAACTGCATCCTACTTTCCCACCTTCCCAAACTTTAACAGTTTCAAGCTGAGATAAATACTCTTGCTGAATAGAAACATTTTATTATAAAGCCATCTAACCACTTCGAATGTGGTTGGAAATACTAATGATATTTGGCATTACTTGCTGCACTTACATTTGACACTGTTAGTTAGAACTGAAGTTTTCTTCAAAATATGATGACAAATACTTGGATTTTAAAAATAGTTATCTAATGAATGAACTCTTTGAATGGTGTGTATATAAGGAAAGTATACCAACCCGCAATTAGTGTACTAAACCACAATAATCTGCATTGAAAATTGAAAAGGGAAAAGTTTATTCTCTTCCAAAGACTTATATAAATACGAACAGTGCCATTCTAGAAAGTCATTGTCCTGCTATGTGGCAAAGTCTGAGTCAAGACTACATTCAGTGACTCCATGGGTCAAAAGAAACCAAGGGCATCTTTAATCAAGCAAAATTTCCAAAGACTTCTCAACTCCACAGGAGAATGTTGCCCCACAGCTGCAAAGTCAATACGGTGAGGGCTGTCTACCTTGCTCTTGGAGAACCTCTGCTGCCTTGTCTATTAACCCTATATTCCAGCATGCCTCATTCAGCATGGAGACTGGAAGGTGAAAAGTGAACAAAACTGGTGTTCAACATTTATTTTTATCTTTACTTTTCAATGTTAGATTCTGGAGCGGGGCAGTCACCCCACTCCTGCCCGGAGGGGTTAAAAGCAGCCCTGGAGAGGGCTGTGGCTGGGGAAAGGCTGACTGGGGAGGCAGCCACAGCTGAGGCCATGCCCCAGTCAGGCCACAGCTGGCCCTATAAAAGGGCTGTGAGCCAGGTGCTCAAGAGACAGATGCTTTCTCTAGCTTCATGAGATAGAAGGGTCTGGCTGCCTAGGAAGCTGAGGAGGGTACCTAGGGTGGGGCAGTGCTGGGGAATGGCTAGGGGGCTCCAACCTAGCAAAGCCCAGGCTGCAGGCCAAGCTAAGGGCCCACAAAAAGGTACTAGGGCTGCAGAGGGGCAGCCCAGATATAGGCAGAGGCAGCTGGTCCAACCCCCCCTTGTTGATGATGAGTGGCTTACAAACTGCAGTCTGCCCTAAGGAGCAAGGCTAGATGATGACTGGCAGTAACCACTGAGGCAAGGTGTGGCTAGGGGGTTCTGGATTCCCCTAGGTGGGGAGACTGAGATTAGGGGTTACTGCTGGGGGCGGAACCCTGATTGAGAAGGGCACTGGGGTCCAGGAGGGACATGGGGGGCCAGCGGCAGGTGAGACATGAGCCTGCAGAGGGTGCTCTGGGCTGGAAGAGCTAATTCCTGATACAACCAGCAGGAGGTGCTGCACTGGTGAGTCAACTGCCCTGCCACACGCCCCCATTTAATTTAACTGCATGCCAACATATAAGGCACAAGTGACAAGGACCCCAGCTCACTTTCTCCACAAATATCTCACTTTGAAAAGGAGGTAGGGTTCTAATGCATGTATACGTAGTATTTTTATTTAAACCTTCCTCATCTGACAAAGTCAAAGTAGATTTTCCCTGGATCAATTAAAGGCACATGTGCAACCTAAGGACTATGTGCCTGTCAAATTTCAAGCTTCTACCACAGACTGCTGAGGTACTTGAGCTGTTCAAGATAAGCCCAAAACAAGCAAACTAAACAAACAGTAAAGCAGCTCTTTTCATTCACTTCCTTCTTGAAAGTGGCTGAACATTTCTTTTTTAATTTGGAAAGAAAGACACCACTTTGGATAAGACTAGACCTGGAAAATTTTAGCCTAAAGGGTGAAAGTTTGAGAAATTAATAGATGACCAAAGCAGTTGAAAATGGAAACTGTCAATGTTAATGATCCGACTCTAACAAGTGTCTACAACATTATATTTTGACTGATTATTTATCACTCTGGTTTCTCAAACCCATCTCTATCTGCTATAGTGGTGCTGGCATTTTATAAACACAGACACAAAACTAGACAATGCACAATGGACTATGTAGTATGATCCAGACCACTGGAAGGAGTAAAATGGCTGTTTTCATACAGTTTTATCATGGGTGGAATTCATGGGTAGATCTTCTCTAACATGTTAAGAATTTGCTAATATAAACCACTAAGAATGACTAAGTATACTGGCTGACTGAGAAAGACATGGAAGTCATCGTAACCACTATTAGCAGGAATGCTAATGTTTTACATAAACAAATGTAAGGTATCAATGGAGACTGTCATCTTAAGCAATCAACCAACAAAAATGGAATTCAGATACAACAGTAAGGTTATCAAACAGATTAAATCCCATACTAAGCAAATATAACTCTAAATGCTTGGTCTCCTTTAACAGTTCAATGTACCTGTTCCCCTCAGACCTCAAGGTCTGGAAGAAATGTGTGGTTTGGCAGTACAGAGCAGTGGATGACTGCAAATGTATACAGTATTACAAAGAAAAGCTTTATGATTTATTTAAAAAGCATGTAAATATACTAATCAAAAAAGGAATTTATCTAATCAAAAAGATGATGTACAGAGATGTGAGTTCAGCCATTCTGATTTCTAAGCGGTTCACCACATTCCAGGAACAATACCTGCCTTTGTCAAACCTTACAGCTGTATATAAGTAGTTTTAACACTGAAATAACATAATCTAAGTTAACTGAAAATGTCTTAATGTGATTATGACTCAGAAACAATTTTATATTCAGAGTGTGTGCATACAATCCTATATTCCTACTACATCTTTCACCCCTCCCAGTAGGCTGGCTGTCACAATGCTAGCCACACTAGACAGGGTTGCACAGGGGAGGAGACAGCAAATAAAGAGAGACTGCTCACCTCCTCCTGGCCAAGCTCATTATCCCAGCTGCCTCTAGACCAGGAAGCAAACTATTCCCTGCCACTTATGGCCATCCATCATGGATCATCAGGAGGGATGGAATTCCAGACTTGTCACATGACAACTAAGGCTTCCACTGCTTGAGCTAAAGGGCCCTATAGGTAAAATTTTCAAAATCTCCTAAATGAATTAAGAAGCTAAGTCCCATTTTAAAAATAAATTTAGGCATTTATGAGGTTAAATTACTCAGGTATTCTTGAAAATCTGATGTTTACTTCTTCTGGCAGGGTGTACTACTCCTTTGAGGAATAATCAGGAGGTTATGGCCAGGGCACAATCAAGGAGTACTCTGCCCTGCCCTGGGGATATAAACAAATAGGAAAAAGAAGCTGAGTAGAAGAGAGGGGACCAGAAGCCATGCAGGATTCTCCTGGGCTTCAGAATACTAGTCTGACCTGGGCCTTAAACTTTGTTTTCTAATTATACGTTTGGTTGCTCTGACTCAGAGCTCTGAGAGAAGGATCTTATGGCTTGGGCTAAGTGACTCTTCCCTGAGCTAACATCTAAGGGAAAGGGAGAAAGCCTGCCTGCTTCAAAGAACAATAAAGATAACTAGGAACTCTGCTACTTGGAGTTGGTTTGGGAACTTTCTTAAAGGGGACATGGTTTATTTGTTTTGTTTTTATTTGTTTATTTGTTTTGTTTTTGTTAGCTGGCAGGGGGAGCCTCCTATTTCTTATGTTCAATCCTCTAGCCGGCAAATGGAGCAGACACTTGAACCTCCTATGTGGAAGAGACCAGGAGGGAAGAAATAAACCACGTTAACATAGTGTGTGGGTCTATGCTCATCCCCTGAAACCTACCTCTTCACCCCTGGACTACTCCGCTCCCACCATAATATGGCACCCTCATCCCCTAAATGCCCTCTCCACACGCATCGTCCCACGAGTCACTCCATACTTCTAGAACATCACTCATTCACTACAGCACCTTTGGCCCTTGCATCTGCTTCATGGCCTCCTGTTTACTGGCACCACCCTTCCTTAATCCTTTCAATACTTCCCCTCTATGCCCCCTTTTCCACATTCCTCTTGTAAACATATACATAGTTATGTATTTACGAATGCAGGGAAGCAGGGAACAAAGATGCATTGTGATGCTGGGGAGACAACCTGGATATGGCAGCCAAGGGCAAGGCAGAGCAGCACAGATGGAAAAGCAGGATGAATAGGGGAAGCAAGCTAAAGTCCATGCTTACTCAGCCCTTCATCCTAGCTCCTTAGGCTTGTAAACTCTCCCCACTTCATAACATCTCTCCTCTCAAAGCCCAGCCAGTTCCCCTTTTGAAAATTTTCTAAATGCTTCTACCACCAAAACTAATTAACAGCTTTACTTCTAAGTTTCCTAAAAAATCCACCTTTATCTCAAGTAGTACTGCAAGTTTGATGTGCTACAAATTTTTTTAAACATAATAAAAGGATGCAACTCACACTAAATTCAAGTCTCTGTGCAACTTTAACTATGGTGTTTCTACCAACACCCCAAGGTTCATGCATCATTTTTAAGTACTAGTCTATCACAAGATTCAAAATGAAAAACAAACATTTCCTTGGAGATGTGTATAATTTCCCTTGATTTCATCTCTTTGTCCTCTATTTTTAAAGGTATTCTAATCGATCATGCATACAATTAAAATAATATAATTCCAATGACAACTGCAAATCCTTAATTTTTCATGATCTCTTCTAAACCAGCTTGCCATCCAATGTATAGTATTCTGCTAACCCAAAATAAATGATTTTCAACATTGCCTTTTATATTCTCTTCTTTGGCACCTCTTCTTTGGTATCACTGTACATTAAAACTCCTAAAATAACTGAATGGAACAGGCAGTGGTTACAGAATTGGGAGCTTCAAGACTATTAATATTTTTCACTTCTGCAATAAGGCACTATGACAGGCCAGATAGCCACAGTGGGTACCAGCCTATTATTCTGCTTATTTACAAGAGCAGATGAAGAAATAAACAAATCTCTCACCTCTTTAAGGTTCCTCCATCAAAAGCACCTATATAAAAAAGCCTATCTTCCCTAGTCCAAATCTGGAATCACAGATGAAATTGGTTTTCTTCAGCTGGGAAGCTACCCTCACTCCTTCAGAGTAAGAGAGCAGCTTCTTATCTTCCCGGCTCCATCATGTTTTCTAGTTTACATTCCCTAATGGAGGAGGTCAGAACTGTTAGCATTACTAGGGAATTCCCTACTTCATTGCAGGCAGTAATGTGGGTCTTTCTACTGCACAACAACTTCACCTCTTTATTCAAGTGTTGACTGTAAAATCAGTACAGTACCATCAAGAGTTAATGACTTCCCTGCTTTAAAATAAAGCTGTTTTTAAGTACTCCTGTCAGATCTGACATTTTCTTGCATATCTGTTTGTCCATGCAGTAACTTGCTGGCCCACTGGAAAGGAACAGATAACACTTTTTTGTTGCTGTTTGGCATTGATTCATTATTATACTTTAGTGTGTTATACACCAAATCTCTCAACTGCAGAAAGTGTGAAAGCGTGGGATCATTCAAATGCAATATGCTGGAGCTCAAGAATGTCTTATTTCTAGATTCTTTCTGTCTCATTTTCCCTACAGCCTGAAAGTTTATTTTACTATTGAGTAATCTACCTTCCTCTAAGGAAAACATTTTGCAGATCAGAGCAAAGTCAACAGTTTTAAATGACACAGAATGTCTTCAATATTTTCAAGAGGAAAGGATACTCTATTAAAATACATTTATATATCTCCTGCTTAATTACGTATGAGATTTATTCTATGCAGAGATCTTTATCACAGGTTTTTATCTATGCAGACCTCATTGGAATAATGAAACAATGAACTATTAACATTTTTACAATAACTTTTAAAGAGCTATCTTTCAGAATCTAAGAGCAACAAGCTGTGCAACCATGGGATAATACTCAAGATACTTAAAACAATTAAGATACTACTCAAGATAGTTAGGTCCAAAACAGACTGTGAAGAGTTAAAGGGAACTCACAAATCTGGGTGAATGGGCAACAAAATGGCAGATGAAATTCCATGTTGATAAATGTAAAGTAATGCACATTGGAAAACATAATCCCAACTATACATATAAAATGATGAGTACTAAATTAGCTGTTACTACTCAAGGAAGAGATCTTGGAGTCATTGTGGATAGTTCTCTGAAACATCTACTCAGTGTGCAGTGGCAGTCAAAAAAGCAAATAGAATGCTGGGAACCATTAAGAAAAGGATAGATAATAAGCCAGAAAATATCATATTGTCTCTCTATAAATCCCTGGTACACCCACATCTTGAATACTGTGTGCAGAAGTCATCGCCCCATCTCAGAAAAGATATATTGGAATTAGAAAAGGTACAGAAAAGGGCAACAAAAATGATTAGGGGTATGGAACAGTTTCTGTATGAAGAGAGATTAATAAGACTGGAACTTTTCAGCTTGGAAAAGAGATAACTAAGGGGGGATATGATAGAGGTCTATAAAATCATGACTGGAAAGTAAATAAGAAAGTGTTTACTCCTTCTCATAGCACAAGAACTAGAATTAATAGGCAATATTTCTTCACACAATGTACTGTCAACCTGTGGAACTCTTTGTCAGAGGATATTGTGAAGGCCAAGACTATAACAGGGTTAAAAAAAGAGCTAGATAAACTCATGGAGGATAGGTTGATCCATGGCTATTTAGCCAACATGGGCAGGAATGGTGTCCCTAGCCTTTGGTTGACACAGACTGGGAGTGGGTGCCAGGGAATGGATCACTTGGTGATTGTCTGTTCTGTTCATTACCTCTGAAATATTGTTGGCCACTGTCGGAAGACAGAATACTGGGTTAGATGGATCTTTGGTCTGACCCAGTATGTCCGTTCTTATGTACTGCTGCATAATGCCTGCTAAGTAAGTGGGGAAATTAGGTAAGCCAGCCAGACTAGCAGCTTTCCAATGGAGAGTGTATCATATTCTGCAATGCAAACAAAACATTTTGAAGTTGAGTCATTTGTAGACAGAATTTGTTCCAGTCTTCAACTATAAAGATAATTTGGATTCAAAATTTGGAACAAGCACGTACTTGGGGTGGGGGGGGGGGGAAATACTTCAGTTGACTAAACTATTGTCTATCTAAATACATACAATATTGATGGAAGACTCTCAAAAGTTTCATTTAAGAGAACATCAAATTTTCACATAACTGCAATTTATTGTCTCTGGATTCATGTGTGCTTTATAAGAAAAAAAGCAATAGTTCATACATCACATTAAAAAACCACAGACTGCATCAGAGAGGCCAAAGGAGGTTGGAAATCCTCATGAATTTATTATGAGAGACAGAACTGAGCTGTCCTTCATTTTCTCTCTCTCTCAAAAAAAAGGCTGAAGCTTGACAGATACTTAACTAAAGCAGACAGTACAGCCTACTGGAAAAATATATTAGCACTTAAACAGCACCATATTTGTTCTGATATTATCAGCCAATCTGCAAATGGTAACTGAGACTTGTGGGCATTTTCCCCCCAACTAAAATATGTTTTTGCAATATGTTTTCACCTTGGATATTAGGCCATGTCATTAGTAGAGAGAAATTTATAAATTTTATATGAAGTTGAAAAGGTAATAGCAAGAAATATTAGCCCTACTTAAAAGCACAAAAAGGAATTAGTTACATGTCCCAGATATAACAAAATGCTGCCAGACCTAACCTATCATTTGGTTTACAGTACAAATTCTCAAGTCCCTTCTAAAACTTATCTATGGAATCCTAACAGAAACTTGTTCAGGTGAAAGAATAATATTTAATGTCATACTCCCCCGAAGTTTATATGATCTATAGTCCCATTTTATACCATAACTTAGAACACAGCCCTGTGATTTCTTGCATTTGGTATTTTACATTTACAGATAGGAAAGTTAGCCAAAATCTGATCATTAAAATCTCACAGAACTTTCTCAAGATCAGGATTCTTACATACACACTCTCCTGTCTAAATTCAAATTTGGTTAATTAAATTCTGATTATGCTATTCTATATAGGCTTTTATACTGTCCTCATCACCATAGTGTCTGATCACTTAATTGAGACACTAACATTCTTGAACTCCAGTTTTATATTCTCTGTGTGTGTGTGTGTGTGTGTGTGTTTATGCAGCATTTTGAGATATTTTAGACTGAAAAGTATGACTCACATACATGCAAGATTGATACAATAAAATTAATATTCAGATACTTTTGTGATGGGGTCACACAACTAGATACATTATTGTTTCATGTGTTATATTATCTTATTTTATTATCTTTAAATACTTGAAAAATTAGTTCATGCTGTACAGAAAAAGAATATGAAGTGAACATTGAATTGACATTTACAGCATTCCAATGGAAGTCATTTCTGATGGGTTATTTCTCAGTGTCTGTCATACGTTTACTTTTATTTTGTGTAGACTTTATGAAAAAAATTCAGTGCACTAACTGCCTTAACTTTTTTACCCTGAAGTGTTTAAGTATGTTTTACAGACATTTGATTAGTATTACCACAGGAAATTTCCAACACATTAGTTTCATTTTTCAGCTAAGATACTCTGCTTCCACTGGCTACCTATCACTTTTGGTGGCCATGAATAGGTGGGAGCATAATCTTCTGGGGATGTCTGGGGAAAATACTTAATAGCAAAGTGCTTGGATTAGAAATGCATCTAATGTGGTGATCTCTTTTCTAAGATCTTGAATTGGTTTCCAAAATGTCTGTGGTATCTGGCCTGATCACCATGCATGGTAGAACTCTGCCATAGTTTTAAAAAGATTGTGCTTGCTTTCTGTGTGACTACAAAAATGTGTGTTTAGTGAGGTATGCGAAATTAACAGATTGATTTCCACAAGGCAACTGCCTCCACAAACAGACAGTAATAGTTATGATCAGTCAATAGGTCTGTTTTGATATAATGCTTATAATGTAACATTGCTGGAAGATTTTGGGTGGAAGTTCTGTCAGATCCAGGGCCACCCAGAGGATTCCGGGTGCCTGGGGTCTTTGGCGGTGGGGGGCCTCCGCTTCGGCGATAATTCAGAGGCGGGGTTCCCTTCTGTTCCGGGACCCGTCAACGAAGTGCCCCGAAGACCCGCGGCGGAAGCCCCCCCGCCGCCAAATTGCCACCGAAGCAGGACCCACCGCCGAAGTGCAGCCGCGTCTTCGGTGGTAATTCGGCAGCGGGGAGCACCCGCCGCGGGTCTTCGGGGCACTTCGGCGGCAGGTCCCGGAACAGAAGGGACCCCCACTGCCGAATAATTCGCCAGTGGGGGGGTCCTTCTGCTCCGGGGTGGAAGGACCCCCCGGCGAAGACCAGGAGCAGAAGCAGCTCCGGGGCCTGGCCCCCCCCCCCCCCCAAGAGTTTTCCAGGCCCCCCAGAGCGAGTGAAGGACCCCGCTTCAGGGGCCCCAAAAAACTCTCGTGGGGGCCCCTGCGAGACCCGGGGCAAATTGCCCCTCTTGCCTCTCCCTCTGGGCAGCCCTGGTCAGATCCCACAAATGGAATTTTTCCTTTCTAGCTTGTTCATACAGTTTCAGTTGGACTCAGATTTATTTTCTCATTAATCTTAATCTCAGTCCAAGTAGTTTTTCTAATTTACTTCACAAGCCAGAATGACTACCTGTCATAAATTTTGAAGGACGTTGCTGAATTTGTGCCTTTTGTCCCAACTTGTATCTAATAAGGAATACTCAAACATTTGATCAGATACAAAATTTGTTTTCAAGGCATAGTACAAAGGATTATATGCTGCAATAGACATGTATGATTTATAAAAGTCTGTGGCATGGAGTACCTTAACCTATTTTCCTTATATTTTTATACAGTTGTTCTATATTTATTTTAAATTAAACTGTTCCTCCTAATAAAAGTACATGTATTGACTAGTTAGTAAAGACTATAAAGTATATCGCGCCCAATACTCAGTTCAAACACACAACTAAGGACAATGGGCCAGATTTACAAAGATATTTATATGCCTAAAGATGCAGATAGGCACCTAGTGAGATTTCCACATCTGCATCTTTAGGCATATAAATACCTTTGTAAATCTGGCCCAATGACATTAATGTGTGTGTATATATGAGAATTAGGTAATAATAATAATAATAATAATAATAATGGAGTTTTGTCCAAGCAAGGACTGAATAAGGATTTAATTACTGGGTCCATTATGAATATAGTCTGAATCCTTTCATTTTAATGAAATTCTGAATGTTCTAAATCCATTATTTTCTAAAATGGCTGAGGTGGTTGTTCTCACAGTGATCATCCCTAAAAGAATGCTAAACACTAAAGAAATGTCATTTAGATAAACATATAGAAGCGCACAATATATTGCAGTATACATTTAATTACAAATGACAAGTTATTGGATATCCAATTTTGTTACTGATCATTCCATTATCATCTGAAGTTGAAACAGGAATACCTAACACATCAGGCTATACTATTATTATATCGTCTGCACTAAGGTCGAGACTTAAAGGCCCGATCAGGACACCCATTGTGGTAGGCAATGTACAAGCAGGTAGTAATTGACAATATTATCCATGTAAAATAGTTACCAATAAAGGGATTCTCATGTCTCAGCAAAGTTGGCCATATGGTATGATAATACACACTTTGAAGACCTCGGTTATTATGAAACAGCTGTAGAAAACATCTCCCTCAAATTTCTACTGAATACCTTCTCAGCAAGGCTATATATGGTAGTAAAGGAATTAATTAAGCTGGGTCCATACTGTACTATCAAATTTATAAATAACATATGAATTTGAAAGCTAGAACACGGTATCTTTGTCACAAGTTAATGGGAGTTTCCCCTAACTAAGGAGTACAAGAGCAAGTCTTTCTTAAAACAAAATTCAATTTTTAAATAGGTTAAATATTAAAGACAACAGTGACCAATAGAAGTTAGCACCAAAAAAAACACTGATGAAATTATGCTGTTGTTAATCCTTCCTGGGGAGGTCAAGGTCATTTAGAAGTAAATGTTTAAATACGTCCACTTTTCATACAGTTTTAAATGAATGGGAGAATCAAGTTAGAGAAACAGGTTGTCAAAAATCAGAGGGGTAGCCATGTTAGTCTGGATCTGTAAAAGCAGCAAAGAGTCCTGTGGTACCTTATAGACTAACAGACGTATTGGAGCATGAGCTTTCGTAGGTGAATACCCACTTTGTCGGATGCATGTGACATGACATGAATCTGACGAAGTGGGTATTCACCCATGAAAGCTCCTGTTCCAATATGTCTTAGTCTATACGGTGCCACAGAACTCTTTGCTGCTTTTAGGTTGTCAAAAGTCTCTACTACAATATAACCAATTTAGAACAAAACTATGATTTACATAAAAGAAACTGAATACAGACAAGCGTGTTTAAAAAACCATTTAAAAAGAAAACAAACAAAAAAACCAAACTAACCAATGCCTTTCTTTAATTTTTTCCCAACCTCTCCAGAGACAGGACTTCTAAACAAGCTATTCATTCCATTTCAAAGGTACAAAGAAGATCCCAAAGTTAATGTGTGATCCAAACCCACTCAAACCTCATCCAGCATGTAAAATTTGCATCTATGTGATGAAGTGTCCAAACAAAGAAGAAAAGCGGTTCCTCAGTTCTGCATCACTTATCAAACCAAGACGCTAAACAAACTTAAATTAGAAAAATCAGTTCTAAACAAAGGAAAGACATATACTGGGAGATGGGGATTTAAATGAGAGATTATGGAAAATATTGGACTTTATCCTCCATGGGGTATAGGGTGAGTCCCTTAACATTCTTCCAAATACTGGTAGTCCCAAAAAAACCCTAGTACAAGTTACAGCAACCTCAGTTCTGCTCTAACTTTTGCTATCAGATATTGGCCTTCACAGGATCACTATACTGGCCAGGAGCATTGGAACACATTGTACTTTGGTCCCAACTCAACCCCCATCCAGGAATGCCCCTTTCTGCTGGGGAAGGGGATAGAATTGGCTGACAGAACTAGTACTTCATCTACACTAGAGGAATCCTTAGCAATTACCTTAAGCAGTGTAAGGTCTAAAACTGATCTCATTCCTGAGGCTTGGCTTTATTAAGATAGAAATAAACAATAAAAGATCTGGACAATGCTATAGTACTTGCCTCACAAACTACTCCATCTACATGCTAGATCCTCTCACTGTAACAGCCACTCTAACCCTCCTTTTATCCAGCTGCAACAATGAAACAGCAACACGCACAGTATTTTCCAGTAAGATCATCACTTTGATGAGCTTTTGCAAGGTAATACTGCTATCCTGTTACAAACAGATTTTAGTGCAGTGTGGTACCTGTATCAGCAAAAACAAATCTGGACATTTGAGTGACTTCCAGTATGTGCAGTTTTTGTCACTGGTTTCTTTTTAGAGAGGTGTTGATTCACTCACTCACTCTTTTTTTTTTTTTAAACTAACTCAGTTTTAAAATCTGGACCCTTTGTGCAATCTTGCTTCAAAATTCCACTGTTTATCATCACAAAGAATGTGTTGATCAGTCATATAAATCTAATTAAACTATTTTAGTGACCCGTATTGTGATAGGGTGCTTGGAGAGCCAGATGGTCTAGTGGTCAGTACACCTGACCTCCAACCCCTTCTTAAGGGGCAGTAACAGTGCCTGGCCCCTGCCCTCAGGCTGGGAACATCTGGGCCTCCCCACTGCATCTGGGGCCTTTGCCCGTAAGTGGGGTATCATGGGGGACCCAGGCCCCAGCTCAGGGTCCAGTGGGAAGTAACAATGGCAGGTTCCTCCCTCTAGAGAACCTAAATGTGCCATCTGGGGCTACTTCCTACCTATGTGTACTTCTATTTTGGGGTGTGACTCCTATAGTCTAAACACTCAATAGCTTCACACAGTCCCAAACAAGCAGGGCCCTGCGAGACCTGCTGCTTCTTGAAGAAGAACGCCTTACCTGCTCTGCGATCCCTCTCAGGCTTTACCTTCTCACTGGCTTCCTGGAGAAGGATTCTTCTCTCCTGCAGCCTGATCACCACCCCTCGCCTGGACTTCTGAGCTCCTCTGAACTTGCTTCTCCTGCTGGAGCATGCTCAGCAGGCCTGTAAGGGCAGGGCTGCCTGGCCTCATTATTGCCTTTTAACCCCTCGGGGCACAGGGCGGGGTTTGTTTACTCCATCACACATTTTCTTTAGTGCAAATGTCTAGTAATCAAACAAATGTAGGATTTTCATATAAACTAAGCTTTTCACACTAAAGCATTAGCTAACTTTTTCGTCTTGTCATTGATAACTTGCTCTAATAAAACATAACTTTTTCCAACTGCACTAGAACACAAAAACTTAGTTTTTACATAAGGATTATTGGACCTTTTTAAATATTTTGAGTTAATTTGTAGAGATTTATTAGGGTAAAGAAAAAACATACTGTAGTAAAAATGTGGTGATCATTTCCTTTGTCGTTTCCATCACCCTATCTTGTACAATATTCCATCATGGTGACATTTTTAGTTTTTGGGTTTTTTTTTAATTTAACCACCACAAAACGGCTCTCTGAATATGGGGACTGTGATGGCTTTTTAAAATATACTTTAAAGTTAACTTTAATATTGATGGAAATGGCTGGATTGACGATCCAGGGATGCCACTAGAATGGTTTTCACCTCCCCTATAATGTTTTTGTACTGTAGTGTTCTTTTCTTGCAGTATTCTTGTATATGAGATACTTAGAGGTTCCATTTTTTTTTCAACTGATTAAGGGGAGAACTGAAAGTGGGTGGGAAAAGTGAAACAAGAGTGGGGAGACAGACAGAGGACTTGGAGGAAAGCACGTGTGAAGGAGAGATGATAATACCTCCACTCATCTTCATGGCTGGTGCCATGACCAACAGCTTAAGCGGCCTGCAGTGGGACTCAAGAAAATCTATATCACAAACATGCAAGTATATGGAATATCCCAAATATGTATATTGTTTTATTGATAAGGATGAGGATCAGGTAGCTATTTTAAGGCCATAGATGATGCTGTCTAAGTGTAAGCGAAAAAGAAGTTATCCATTTGGTGTATATCTAAATTTTTGCTGAATGAACACATTAATAAATTGAGACTTAGAACTGTGTTCACATTGCATCAGCCCTTCTTTGATATACCACAAACAGCATAAGATAAGACATATGCCCCCTGAAGTTTAGCTTAAAATAATTATGAGAAGCCAGATTGTTATCTGGCTTGTCAGTTATGAGGCCTCTGTGAATTAAAAAAGGACCATCTGCAGTCTGAGATAAGACATGAGGTTCTCTCTCATTTGCTGCAGTATTTTTAAAAAAAAGTAATTCTATCAAGTTAGAACATTTGGCAGCCGTGAATACAAGGCATTTTTGATAAATTAATAAGACCTTTCTACCCAATCAAGTCTCAGTCTCTGGAGATGTGAAATGGCCATCTAAGTTGTTTTTGGAAAGCTTGTGTTTTGGCATCAGTATCTTTGAATGGTGGATTATTTCACAGCTTTTACAAATTTCTGAATAGAAAAAAGCTTCACAATATGTTAGTTTTAAATTTGTTACCTGTAGATTATATACATGTGTACACACACATACACAAATATATGTATACAATCATATAAGAGACAAGGTGATTGAGGTAATATTTTCTTTAGTGTTGAATGGTTGTCATCGGGGTTTTTTTTAAATAGTTCTTTTGAGTTTCTAACATGATTTCCAGGTAAGTTTCCTGATTGTTTTTCTTCCACTGTGTGGGAGCATGTGGTGATGTCCTGTCTGAGATGTCTCTTCTGGAATGTGTGAAGTGCAACAAGTGGTTCCTCAGTTTTTCTGAAGTCCTCTGCAGAGTTGTTCAGCATATTTGGAGTTATATACACAGTCAACTTCTTTGGTCCAATAAAAAATATTACCTTACCCACTTTATCTCTTACATCCTAGGACCCACATGGCTACAACACTGCATAAAATCATATAAGGTATTCCTTTACGATCCTTGTTTCTTTCCCTACTTTCACAAGCTCCACATCACAGTAATTCTCCTTTCTTCAAAAGGGGAGCTGGATGTCTCTTCAAGATGGCAGCCCAGCTTTCCAGGCTCCTTCAAGACTAACCTAAATTCCGCATTTTGCCACACAAGTCTTTATCATATAAGTATCAGAGGGGTAGCCCTGTTAGTCTGGATCTGTACAAGCAGCAAAAAGTCCTGTGGCACCTTATAGACTAACAGACGTTTTGGAGCATGAGCTTTCTTGGGTGAATATCCACTTTCTCTCTACTCGCACAACCATTTTTTGCTCCAAAACCAATGCCCAACTTTCAGTAAGTCACTATAAACAGTGTAGTGGACTTGCTTGATCACAAGAGAAACACACAACCCAGCTGTTTAGAGTAACAGGTTTGAACCCTGTACCCAACTCACAATCTTCAGAAGCCGTTAAAAATATTTTTTTTTTAAAAAAAGGCTGAAGTCTTTTACAATATATTTCCAATCTAGGCAAGAAATTCAAGTGTTCCAGAATACAATTTAGAGATGCAGAGTCCACAAAAAGGTCTTCGATAAGAAGACCATATATTTGACTTGACTGAAAAAGAGACTTCCAAAATCTTTGAATATATTGACAGTCAAATGTGAATCTAAAAACCAGACGTACCCAAGGCTCTTGCTTTTTCACTAAAAAAAGTGCAGACGATTTGTATTCCTTAAAAATTTCTCCTTACTATGCTTGTAATGCATGTTCTTAGAACAGTTCAAAAAGTTTGTGGGAGCATTTGCGGGTTTTTGCCCGAGTCTTTTTCTGACCTAATGACTCAATATTCAGAGGTACAGATCATCCACAACTTACAATTAAGTTAATGGAAGTTTACCTGGATACAGAAACACCCTTTCATCCCTTCTAATGAAGGGAAGAAGTGTAGGAGTCATCCCAAGCCATAGTTCGTCATGGGAGATATAGTCTGGCCAGAGAGCCCAGCCCAGCCCACAAGGGAGAAAAGGAGCATAAGGCACCCAAATTAAAACTTCCATGACGCATCGCAACCAGGGGTGCTGAGAGCCATTGAACCAAACTGTAAACCCCATAGATACTGGAAACCACTTCAAGCCAGGGGGTGCTGCACCCCCCACCCCACACTCTAGTTCTAGCACCTATGATCACACCACCATTTTGAATCTAAATATTTCAGGTTTTGGCCAATATCCAAAAACATTTTTGGTTTTCAGTTGAGTTTTTTGTCAAAATATCAATTTTCCAAAGAAAGTAAACACTTCTTGTGAAAAATCATATTTTGTCAAAAACCCAATTTTCTGTCAAAGAAGTTTCAATGGGAAATTTGTGACCAGCTCTAATATCAGTCCCATACATACCAGCAAATGGCTATAAATGTGTCATTTTATAATGCTAAAACTGTTCTTTATTAATGTTAATTGAAAGTTTTAAAATATATTATATGGTCACAGAACAAGTACTGCCTACTATAGAACTTCACAGTAATTTGCAGTAATAGAAATAAATTAGTGGGAATATTGAAAACTATATAAATCCATCTATAATTTTTGGCTAAATTACAGCAGAAGGAAAAGTTATTAGTAATAGTTATCTGTTTGTCTGGAATTTTACAAGACACATCCCTGATCTAGGGAGCTCACAATCAGATGCCCAGATCTTCCCCCTTTGCTTCCACAAGTGGAAATGACTCTGTTCCAGCAGAGCTCTTCTACTAGTCAGATAAGGAAAGGAGGGAATGCCACCTCTGCACCTCATCCCTTCCAATCCTGCAATCTTATGGAAGCTCCTCTCTTGGAGCTTTGGAGGTTCAGTGATTCATGGGATTTTGGAGTGGATCTGGGAAGACTAGAGCAGGGCAACAATCATGCTCCTTGGCATTGTCCCCTACTAAGCCCACATATTTTCAAGTAAAAATATGATGCTTTTCAGCAGCACTGGTCCCCTCTGTTGCAGACGGGCAGGGAATCTGGCTCAAAGATCCAGGGATTCTGCTCCTATTTATAGCAATGGCAAAATCCTCATTGACTTCAATGACAGTAACGTCTAATAGAGCTATCTGACATATCTGTGGCTGTATAAGAATATTGTGAGCTTGTGAAGGTCATGAATCTAAATTCTTGGAGATAAAAATGAGCTAGAGGAATAAATGTGTATGGAAAATAATATGCTGGTACACATCTTCTTTAAAACATTAGCCAGCTGTACCTCCTGATGCATCATAGTATAATTAACATCTTAATTGATTTGCCAGGCATTAAGGAAGAGGGATAAAATGAAAGACTCAGGCCCAGATCCCCAAAGGTATTTAAGTGCCCAACTGATTTCAGTGGGAGGTAGGCACCTAAACACCTTTGAAAATCTGGGCCTCAGTGATTGTCAAAAGATAATGGAGAAATCTTAATGAACTGTGGTGGCAGATGAAAGTGGGGCAGAAAAACATCTCAGCAAAGTTTAATACAAAACAATAGAGGCGTCAAATTCAACATCCACTGCATGAACTACAGGGGCAAGTAAGTGACAATAACAAGCTTTCCTAATGAGACATTTTATCTATATATAAACCTCTAATGAATGTGGGTTTTACTAAATTCTTAAGACATACCGTAGATGCAGTAATCATAGTTTACTTTTAAAATTACAGATTCTCATCCTAAAATGTTCTATTAAACCCATAAATTAGTATTTCATGTCAGTGTAACAGAATTATTGTTCATCATAAAATGTGGCTAAAATCTTATTGACAGAAGGGGATTATTGATTCATTTGAAACCTACTGTACATACATACCAAGCCACACAAAGCCTCCAGATTCTTTGCTTCCAACAATACAAATAGAACAATTATTCAATGCTACCACTGTTTGGGTTAGCATCTCACCTTTTAAATAGTTTACTTTAGGGTAGCAGCAATCAATGTCTTTCTATATGGACCTGATTCTACTGCGTTTTCTTCACCATATTTCCCCCCTAAAATTTGCACCAATGGTAATAATGTCAGAAATACTAGCATAGACAAAGTGCTTGTAGTTGCTGCTGTTCTAACGAACATGGCATCTAGACTGGCTTTGAGCAGGGTTAGGAAACACTGTAGTCAAAATGTTGATGGGTGCACACAGAGTTCTGTGAACACAAATGTTTCTGTGTTGCTGCTACTGGTGGAGCTGCACCAGAGTTGGTGGGAGGAGGTCTAGCTCAGAGTGCTCAAAGGAATGCTCCAGGAAGGGCATTTTGGCACCTCTGTTATATGACACATACGGTTAGTTCTTCATCAATTTCGCCAGCTCAGATGGCCAGTAGGATCCTTCAGGTGACCACATCATTCTGGTTTACAAAAACCAGGACAAAGCACTAACTGCTGTAAAACTGATAGAGACAGTCTCTGAAACCAGGTAGGCCTGGTTCTTAAAAGTAACCATATGTCCTATTTATGTCTAAAACCAGAGATTATGCTGTCCATTCACATTATTGGACAATGGTGTATATATTCACAGCAGACAACAGTGAATTAAATTTTTAGTAGGGTGGAACAGGAGACAGATGGGGGGTAGAGGAAGGGAAAGAAGTAGTTGATGGCAAACTTTTATATGAAGTCTTGTTTAAAGAGAGCAGATGGTGGGGCTATTACACTAGATGACTGCAAGATACGTATGTACAACATGAAGGTCTTTTGATAAAATCATAACTACACGAATGAAACTTGAGTTGTTTTCTTTGTGATATAATAGAATCCTGATGTAAGTGTACAACCTTATTCAGTTTTCCAGCATAATGTTTATTTTATTTGATGGATATCACACTGCGGTAAAATAAAAACACGTTTATGAATTTACTCAAACAAAATATCACACGGTCTTTGAAAAATTTGGGGATGTTTTCTGCTCTCTAAATTCAGAACTAAAGTCATGAATGGTTTTTGTCAATCGGTGTGATTTTTACATCTGTCAATAAACATACAACTAATAGAATTTTAATGTTTTTTAGAAGGTTAATGAAACATTTTTACTTTTTTGTAAAAAGAGTCTATAATAATGGAATATTGTGTATTTTAAATTGTCATGTGATTTTAACAAATAATGTTCTGGTCCAGAATGTTTTTTAATTTTTGTTTTAATTGTACCAATCATTGGTAGGTGAACCTCAAAGGTCTGGGTTTATATAAAAACCAACATTTTGCATTGTTCTTCTAAACTTAAACAAAAAAATTAAACCTCACAAGTATCCGAAATTGGACAAAATATTGACATTTCTCCCACCAAAATAACAGCTAGCGTTAGGGGGTATTCCAACACTACCAGTTGGCATTGATCACAGATGGAAACTAGAAGTGAAAAAAATATATCCAAACATTTCAAAACCTTAAAATTTTAGTTTTAAAAATGTTTGAAGCTTTGAGGGCTATTCTTTTATCTGAATTATTTCACCCATCACTAGGATCCATAAAGACATGCAATGAACTAGTTTTAATTCTTTAAATGTAACCAAAATGCTGCATTTTTTCTCTTTTTGGTAATAGTAGGAATATAAAATCATGCCATCATTACCTGATTTGAAGAGAAAAAGCACAAATTGTGGTGTTAAAACTTCTGAAGCAAAGTCAGTATACAAAATTATTAAAATACTTCAAATTTAAAAAAAACCCTGAAAAATCACAGCAGAAAGCAGTTGTTCAAGTAATGAAATATTTGCAAAGTAATTTCCTTTTTGAAGTGCAAAATACATTGTGGTTTGTTTCCATTTCTTTCTGATTGCACAGATGGTTTAATGTCAGTGGTTAAAAAAGATATAATTACAGTATTTTTGATAGGATATAATCTTGGAAGATATCTCCAATGATTTGTGTGGTGTGTCTGAATACTTAGCTCCTAGGTGACACATGCAACTTTACTTAATTAGGGGGTAAAGCAATATTTCTCTGAACCTGAAAACACAAAATCAGTGGTATTCCAAGTCCAAAGAGTACCAATGGCATGTCAGCCAACCGGAACAAGAGCAGTCTAGCCTAGAGGCCAGAGTAGTCGGCAGGTATCTTGGTTGGGGTCAGAGCCATAGTCAGTACACAGAAGCCAGGGTCAAGGGTCAAACCAGAAGGCAGAAACCAGCTATCAGAGTTGACAGTCAAGCTGGACTCTTTAGTCAAAAACCAGAGCCAAGGGTCAAACTGGAGGCCAGGAACTGGATACCAGAGCCGAAGGTTGAGCTGGAGACTGTAGTCAGAGCCAATGGCCAAATTCGAGGTCAGAAACTGGAGTGAGCAGGGTATCAGGCAAGAATTCCAGTTGCTTAATGTAACCAACTTCTTTTACAGTTCCAAGCCAGCTCCTCCTTCTAGCTATCACTTGGCCCAAAATGATCTTCCTTAGCTTTTTCTAAGGGTCTTATTATAAATGCTTCTGGCTGTCTCTGGGGCCTCATTGCTGCCTTCTTTGTGTGATTCTGTGGCAATGCTGTCTTTCCCTGTCACACATGCCTTTAGGGAACGGCCCTCAGATCACATGACTCAACTCCCACTCCAGCCTGGCATATGGCATGTGTTTTGGGCAGTGGTTTCTGTTGATTCAGTTGTGTATTCCGTAAAGGAGCTTAACTGCTTTTTACATTTCTCTTAAATGAACTGCAGTTGTAGCCACCAGCTTACAGATTCAAAATCCAGAAGGAACCATGGTGATCATCTAGTCTGACTTCCTGTATAACACAGGCCAGAGAACTTCCTTGGAAAAATTCCTACAATATATCTTTTAAACAGTCTTGACTGGCAATTTTTAAATTATAGAGAACCCACCACTATCCTAGGTAAATTGTTCCAATAGTTAATTACTCTCCCTGTTTAAAAGGTGCCCCTTATTTCCAGTCTTAATTTGCCTAGCCTCCAGCCACTGTATCATTTTGTAACTGTCTCTGAAAATTAAAATCCCATTTGTCAAATATTTGTTCCCTATGTAGGTATTTATAGACTAATCAAGTCACTCATTTGTCTTCTCTTTAAGATAAACAGATTGAGCTGTCAGCATCTGCCACTGTAAGGCATGTTTTCTAATCCTTAAATATTTCTCATGGCTCTTCTGTGAATCCTCTCCAAATTATCAACATCCTTCTTGAATTGCAGACACCAGACAGGACACCATATTCCAGTAGCAGTCACACCAGAGATCAATACAGAAGTAGAATAACCTCTCTATTCCTATTGGAGCTTCAATGAGCTTTCACTCAATCTCCAGCATAACAATACCTACTGTATTGTAATGACATGTCAGGAATCAGGGTCTGCAGCAGAGCTAGTCTCCAGGTAGTCTCATCAATACAGCTGCCCTGCAGCAGGCTGCCTGATTAGCTACACAACCTGACTGGCTGCAGAGGCCAGCAGGCTGGCTCTTAAGCCAGCAGTAGCAGCAGCGTGTTGGCTTCTCAACACTCACACCCAGGGCTTAAATTCTACGGAGTATGTTCTGGAGCCCTCCACGACCTTCAACCCCCCACCCCCAAACATTCTATAAAAACCCCAGGGGGGCTGAAAATATTTACCGAAGCGCAGCGCTGGACAGCTTCAGCTCATACACACCACTGTGCCTACTCCTGCATTACCTGGTTCCTACTGCTCCTGTCTTCCACAGTCTTGCCTCTGTCCTGCCTCTGCCTTGAACCACTCCTTGCCCGATACCCTTCTCGCTCAAGATCCTGCCCTCTGGTTTGACTCTTGGCTCTGGTTTCTGATTAGGGACTTTGGCTCAACCCTTGGTTCTAGTATTTGGTTTATGCCTTCTGGTTTGACCCATGGCATTGGCTCCTGACTATGGCTCTGATCCCAATCATGAGGCCTGCTGCCCAGACCACCCTCATCCTGGTCAACTGACAAATTGAGAAGCCTTTAAAATTGAGGCTGGGGCTCTCCATGCTAGCATGGACCCTTCTAAGGCCCCAGTGGAACTGACAGATGCCATCCAGAACCTGCAGGTGCAAGTAACTGCCCTGCAATTACAGAACGTGGCCCTGCAGGTTGCTCTGCTGGCTCCTCCTACTCTGTCCCTCTTGAAGATGAAGATTCCCCTGCCCAACAAATTTGACAGTGATTGGGACAAGTTTCAGGGGTTCCTGAACCAATGTTGGCTCCTGTTCCTCCTATGCTCCTAATTATTCCCCATGGACCTGGCCCATCTGGGTCTCATCTTACAGTTGTTGACTGGGGCGTCTCTGCTCCTGGAATAGTCCATCCCCCCTGTCATGGTATAATTTCCCCACTCTGAACCTTAGCGTCCAAAAGATGGGGTACCAGCATGAAATCCTCTAAGCTCAATTACCAGCCACCAGGAATTCCAGTGCTTGGTACACTCCGGTCTCCCCAAAACCTTGCCCGGGAAACCCCAAGACCCAGACCCTCTGGATCTTACCACAAGGAAAGAAAGCCCTTTCCTCCACCATTGCCTCTCCCAGGCTTCCACTCCCTGGGTTACCCTGGAAGATCACTGTGATTCAAATTCCTTGAATCTTAAACAGAGAGAAATTGACCTTCCCCCCTCCTCTCTCTCCCCCTCCCAGATTCTCCCTGAAGAGACAGTAATCCTAACACAGAGAGAATTTAGCCTCTCTCTCCCCTTCCTCCTTTCTCCCACCTTCCTGGTGAATCCAGACCCCGTCCCTGGGTCTCACACCAGAATAAAAAAACAATCAGGTTCTTAAACAAGAAACTTTTATTAAAGGAGAAAAACATGTAAAAATTATCTTTATAAATCTAAAATGGAATAGGTACAGGGATCTTTTCAGCTATAGACACTGGGAATACCCTCCCAGCCTAAGTATACAAGTGCAAATTAAAATCCTTTCAGCAAAATACAAATTTGAACTCCTTCCAGCCAAATACACATTTAAACTCCTTCCAGCCAAATGCACATTTGCAAATAAAGAAAACAAACATAAGCCTAACTCACCTTATCTTCGCAGTACTTACTATTCTGAACTTATAAGAGCTTGTATTGGAGAGATTGGAGAGAAACCTGGTTCCACGTCTGGTCCCTCTCAGAACCCAGAGAGAACAACAACCAAAAACTAACAGCACACACAAAAACTTCCTTCCCTCAAGATTTGAAAGTATCCTGTCCCCTGATTGGTCCTGTGGTTAGGTGACAGCCAGGCTTACTGAACTTGTTAACACTTTACAGTCAAGAGAGGTATAAAGTACTTCTGTTCTATTAACTCCTACTATCTGTTTATGACACCCCTCTTGTAACAGTTAGAGGAATTCATACAGGCTATGTCCATTATCTCTGGTGACCCCAACTGTGTGTGGACCGCTGAAGCAACCCTTCAGACCTTATAGCAGGGAAGCCAGCCTGTAACCAAGTACACTGCTGAATTTTGTTGTTTGGTTTGTGACACCAAGTGAAATGAGGCGGCACAGCACCACCATTTCTGCCTGGGGTTAAATGAGGAGATGAAGGATGAGCTTGCATGGGTGACGCCTCCATTAGGTTTGGACAATTTGATTGAATTGTGCATCAGAATTGACAAGCACCTCACAGAGTGGCATCATGAGCACACCTTGATTTTCTGAAAGCCACCATTCCCCGTGCCCCCAATACCTCAGATACACAGAACCAGCATTAGGAGGTGGCAAGCAGGGCAATCGCCCAGGGCCCCAGTGCCACAGGGAGACCCACAAAGCTAAGTTACATGCTTCACCCCCACCACCTGGGGCTCAGGCTTCAGCCCTGTCACCTGTGGCTCAGGCTTCAGACAAGGCTCAAAAGTGAAAAACAGGCTCAAATATCACACTGAAATGTAAGTACAATATTTATATTCCAACCTATTTATTTTATAATTATATGGTCAAAATTAGAAAGTAAGCAATTTTTAGCCATAGTGTGCTGTGACACCTTTGTATTTTTAATGTCTGATTTTATAAGCAAGTAGTTTTTAAGTGAGGTGAAACTTGGGTTACACAAGACAAATCAGGCTCCTGAGAGGGGTATAATAATCTGGAAAGGTTGAGAGCTACTGGCCTAGACGGACTGGACAGTATAGAATTATAGTCTGAGGGCTCAGTTGAAGCTGGGCAATGAAGTCTCTCATCATGTGGAATATGTCCTGGCAGAAGAATGTTTTGGCTACAATAAACTTTGGAATCACTTCAATGAATTTTATAATTTGTGTTGAAACTAAAATGGACTTTTCTGGTGCAGTGATAGTGTGGGTCTCTATCTAGATTTTTTGAGAGTATCAGTGTGTCTGGGTCTGAATATACAGCCAGGCCATCAAGGACAATATATTTGGAGCTAACGGATGGGGAGAAGGAGGAACTTCTGCCTCTTGATGGAGCCAATGATGCTGAGTCAGGTTGGATGGTGAGTGCCAGTACCAAGTCTTTCATCTTGCTGTGGTACAGTACCATTGGTCCAGTCAACAACTGCTCCTTTGCTGGTACAGGGATCAGTCTCAGAATCCCATCTCTTCTGAGGTCAGCAGTTTTGGGACACTCAGAGATCTCAGTACTGGTGGTATGGATCATAGAATCATAGAAGATTAGGGTTAGAAGGGACCTCAGGAGGTCATCTAGTTCAACCCACTGCTCAAAGCAGGACCTAATCCCCAACTAAATCATCCCAGCCAGGGCTTTGTCAAGCCTGACCTTAAAAACCTCTAAGGAAGGAGATTCCACCACCACCCTAAGGTAACCCATTCCAGTGCTTCACCACCCTCCTAGTGAAAAGTTTTTCCTAATAGCCAACCTAAACTTCCCACTGCAACTTGAGACCATTACTCCTTGTTCTGTCATCTGCATCACTGAGACAGTCTAGATCCATCTTCTTGGAACCCCCTTTTAGGTAGTTGAAAGCAGCTATCAATCCCCCCTCATCTTTTTCTTCTGCAGACTAATAATCCCAGTTCCCTCAGCCTCTCCTCATAAGTCATGTGCTCCAGCCCCAATCATTTTTGTCCCTCCGCTGGACTCTCTCAATTTTTCCACATCCTTCTTGTAATGTGTGGCCAAACTGACACAGTACTCCAGATGAGGCCTCACCAATGCCAAATAGAGGGGAATGATCACGTCCCTCGATCTGCTGGCAATGTTCCTACCTATACAGCCCAAAATGCCATTAACCTTCTTGGCAACAAAGGCACACTTGACTCATATCCAGCTTCTCATCCACAGTAACCCCTAGGTCTTTTTCTAGCCTCTTGATCCCTAGTCTGTAGTGGATACATGCTCCCTGTGAGCTCCTAACACTCACATATTGGGTGCAGAGTCTCACTAAATTTGGAGGGCATAGGGGAGGCAGTTCTCTTTTTAGGAGCTTTGGGATTGGGATCTCCCTGCTTCTTATGAGGATGGTTGATCTTACCTCCTCTCCCATCTTTGCCTGTTATAATCCTTAGGTCTGGTACCTGATGGTCCAGAGCCAGAGCGTGTCAGACCAGGAGGGACACCCACTAGGTGCCTCTGGCCAATGTGCAGGGAGGACAGACTGGGGCTCTTCAACCACTCCCTCAGGTGTCTTCAGAGCCAGAATTCACAAAATGGCTGGGTTCAGGGTAGAAAAGAATGAATGCCAAAAAAATATATATATTGCTATGGAGGGGATGTATGGCTCCCCAAGGCAACATACTCAAGTGTTGTATAAGTCACTCCCTGGGAATACCTGTGGGGGCAGGCCATGCAGGACTTCAAGCCAGGGATCTTAGGCATATTAAGTCCCCCAAAAGAGAGGGGTAACAGAGGAGGAATGCCCCTCTGATTCCAAAAACACTTATCTTACTAAGTACTAAAACTATCTAACTACCTAGAAGAGAGTAGAACTGTTTACCAAAAAAACTGATTTAGAAGCAGGAATGCTGAGGGCTTCTATCTCAGACCATGGTTGGCAGAAAGGAAATAGGTCTGCACTTCCCCTTATGCCCTCGGTTTGGCACACGAGGAGGCACAAGGTGCAGGTATGGACCAATGGACACTGCTAGTGAAAAATCTTCTGGTCTCAGGCACATGGAGGTCATGCACACCCTCAGTGAAATACACATAGGTGATCACCACTCAAAGAAGCAGCAAAGAAACGATCACCAGTTGTTTGACAGGGACACAGGACTTTAATTCATTCTTTATAAATAAAGAGGACTGTGTCAAAGACATACTTGACTCCATCATTAATTTTTCTCCCTAACGGAACAACTCATAAGACCCCAAATATTGGCTAACTGCTTGGATCAAAAGGGGTAACAGTATATTTGAGATAAACATGAGTAACAGATGGGCCACTCTGACAGCATCATGTAAATATGTTTTATGAATACCAGTATGCCCAGTCTGCCTAAACAAAATTAATGCATTATCTGCCACTCTGGAACTTGGGTGATGAGAAACTGTTAGCAAACTAGTTCATATTTTAACATTAACTGAACGTTGCTGAAAATAACAGCTCATCTGATGCAAAATGTATTTTCCAGATAAGTAAAATATGCTCAGTGTTTCTTGGCAATAGCTCACTAGAGCCTAATCCACAACTTCCTGTCTATGTAGTCAAAATCTCAAAGGAAAATGGCCTCACTGTACCAGCTGGATTTAAGCTTTATCTTTAGATACTGTACCTCAGTATTTACATTTGGGTGTTTTGTTTGGAAAGAACGCTGCAGATTACAAAGCATTACAAAAATTTGACTCCTTTGATCTTGTAGACCAAAAGTTTTAAATGGTCAAAGTGAAGACCAGATCTTCTGTTTGTAAAACAGTAATTTGTGAGACACTCACAGTTGTCGCATCTTAGTCACATTTATAATATATTTAAATATAAAATATGTATGTATTATGTATATACACACACACATTCCATCTCAAATCTAGGACATGATTTTTGACCATGTTATGCATCTAAGTGATAATGTAAATAATATTATAATGTAAATAATACTATAGTAAGCTAAATTTAGTTTTCTTCTGTTTTCCCATACATATAATAATTCTAACTGTACATTTTCCCCCAACTCCTCATTACTAATATGTTTTTATAAAAAATACAAGACTATTTGTTTTACCAATAGCTCTCACAAAAAGCTGCACACTAAAGCCATCATTTTAACTTTAGGCAACTTAGTGTATAAATTTTTTTAGAAACTTTTAATCAATCCTATCTCCCAAACTTAGATTGAGATCCTTTACATTTTCAAAATGTGTCTATACATTGCAAAACTTTTCCATGGTTGACTAGCAAGATTATTAACATCTTGAATTCACTACTTTTTTCTGATGCAGAACCACTTAGAAACACTAAGGCCCGGGTCATGTTCTTCATTACGCGCATATAGAAAAATGGAGTAATTCTATTGAAATTAATGTTGTTACTTAGGCATAATGGTGGTTTAACAACAGTCTGGCCCTAATTACTTAGAATATTTTAATCATCTAAATTATATGAATATAACCATTTGCTTTCTATATTGTACAGTCATAACTTAAGAAAAATATTAATGTAAGTGTGTAAAAAAGGTCCAACTAATAGTAGACTCATACCTCATTTGCTTCATGGTCATCTTCACCACATACCCTTTCATCATCTTTACTGATTCTGATTCTCCTTGTTGTGGCACAATCTGTCAACATTCTTTTAAAGTGCCAATATTGCATAAGCATGTTTGCACTTCAGAGATAACACACCAGGTAGCCCTGGAAGCAAAATTTGCCTAACTTAGAAATTTGAGGTATCAGTGAAGTGCATGATTATTTTTAAAGTTTGATTCAATCTGGAATATGATTAATGAAAAATATGCTGGATTAAGAGAATGCATAAATAGAAACACAGTGGTAAAAGGGGGACAGTCACAGAGGTTTTCCTAAATAGCTAACATTACAAGGAATATTCCATAATTGAGTGTTACTGTATCTGGCTAGTTACTACTGGAGGTAGGAGGGCCAGATCGAAGTTCAAACCAGTAAAATTCCATGTATAATTCAGATGTAATATGACTAAAGAGTTTCAGGTTAAGGATCTAAGGAAAGGACTTCCAGATTTCTTTGAGAGTTCAATAATACATGGGAAAGTAGTTCCCCTTAAAAGATACATAACCAAAGAACTAAGAGCTCAGTGCCAGCTAGGATTAGGAAACAAAAGAGATTTAGGAAGGAAATTACTACATGATGTCATTAACTTTGGTACTGCTGAAAGCATTGTTCACTATTGGTGAACTTCATCTTGCTACCTAACACACACAGAAAAATTACTGCTGTTAAGAAAATGGAAAGTTTTTATCAACAAGGATTCTTAGACATACTGGTCTAGTCTGTGATCCCCTTGCTCTCAGCTGATGATCTGTTACTCATGTGAGTAATTACACTGATTTCAGTGACACTACTCATGTGAAAAACTGCTCCTCAATTGGACTGTAGAGGAAACAATGTGTTTCATTATGACTATATCAAATGTAATGTAAAAAGTCACCGTTAATGCAACATAGATTCTCCCCTGAGTCTGAGTTCTGTCAGTGAAGAAGAGTGTGGGGAGATTCAGGGAACTGGAGGAAGCTCCCTGATCTTGTGGGTTGATTTATACCAGCTCCAGTATGAGCAAGAGAAGGCAGGGGGTTAATTTAACTTACACTAGGAGTGCATGGTCTCTGTGGGTATGTCTACACTGCAATAAAAGATCTGCAGCTGGCCCAGGTCAGCTGATAGGGCTATAAAATTGTAGGGTAGACATTTGGGCTCACACTGGAGCCCAGGTTCTGAGATCCCAGTGTGGGTCTCAGAGCCCAGGCTTCAGCTGCAGCCCAAACATCTACACTGCTATTTTTAGCCCCCCAACCAAGCTGTGAGAAGTACTTGGGGGGGGGGGAAGAAATAAAGAAGTAGTGCTCAACTCCTGGATTCTTTTACTTTCCAGATATTGTTTCCTTTAAATAGATATTTGAAATTACTCTGTGATGGATGTTGTCTAGACTAAATATTAGAGTTTATTACATTTTAGCTATTGCTTCCTGCTTCTTGACACACTGATAGTTAATAGAATAAAATTAAATCTGTAATACAACATAAATAATGATGATAAAACCTAATTTGTGGGTAAGGTCTTTTGTTGCTTTAACAAAATTAACTAAAAATATTCTGTAATTTACAATAAAGTTTAGGCTGAAATGTACAAAAAAAAATCACAAGCTTATTTTTGGCTCAGGTTATTTCCTACTCAGGCAGAAGTTACTTCATTGAATTTGTCTGTTTCTCATTCTGATCCCCCTTAATTCTCTTACAGATCCACTCATACCCCTACAGAAATAGGCCCTGGGCCAGACCTCTATATTGCTCTTGCTGGAAATCAGGAGTGAAATTCTGAAATGCCTCCCTTAAGAGCAAAGGCCCAGATGTGAGTATAAGCCAAAACCTCCTGGCCTAGGGTCATGAACTATTCTATTCTAAAGGTAAATGATGAAACATAGGAAATAACAATGTGACATTAACAATGGTAGTAGAAAGTCAAGCTGGGGTTTGGTTAATTGTGAGCAAACCTGCAGATGAATCAGTCTCCTGAGGTTGGTATGGCATCATTATACATGAATAGGTATGGATATGGACAGATCTTGGTGTCTACTCTGCAGAAATAAAACAGCTAGAAACATGCCCCTGTGAGCATTTTCCTGTCATGGGGGCATTATTGAGTGACAGTCACAATATCAGCATATACTCTTCTCAGCCTCCATATAAAAGGGGATTTGTCTGGAAGGAAAAAGGGCATGGCTGAGGCATCCCTGGCTGCCAGATCAGCACTTGGGGGCTGTTGGTAGCTGGCACAAAGTATAGCCATCCTAAGACCACTTTACTTTATGCTGGGGATTGGAAGATTGTAGGGAAGGAGGCAAAAAAGATGACTCAGTACATTTGCTTCGTCTCCCATACTGTGCTGAGCACAGCTCAGACGTGTCCCAGCAGCTGGACCAAGATGTTCTATATGACTATATGATACTCTTCTGGAAGGTTGGAATCCTTTTCTGTTGATACTTTAATTTGACACAGAAGTTGTCTGTCTTTTCTTTTAATAATTTATCTGCTGTTTGCTAAGACCCAGATTTCTCTGAGCTGTTCCAAGGACTGTAAGATACGGGTTGTGATTTATGCCATCTCGTATTCGTTGTATTTGGTCTAGCCTTATTTTAATTGCAGGACTTTTCTTTGTGATACATTCCTTAATAGCTGCTGTTAAGATTTTAAATAGATGGTGTTTTGAATTCTGTGTGTGTGTGTGTGAGAGAGAGAGAGAGAGAGAGAGAGGAGGGATGTCACATTTTTATCAAACTGTGTTACGTTATTTTACAAGCTGTTGTAAAGACCAGAATTTTCCATCCCTTAGTCAATATAGTCTCTTATTTTCCTGGGTATTTTCTCTCCAGTTCCTTTAGTTAGTTTAAGTCCTCTCTACAGCTTCCTCCTGTGATTGCCTCCCTCTCTCCAGCTTGCCAGGTGTGACTCCCCACTCTCCACAACTGCCTTTCCTGCAGGGACCCCAACAAATCCTATTCCTACATCTCTAGCTTCTGTTAGAAACTTCCCTCCCTTTTGTCCAGTCAACCCTCACCTTCCTCAATCCACTAGTGACCTGCCTCTCTATGGGTCAGGAGTCTTTGTAAGTGGACTTTCACTATAAAGCTGAACAGTTGTGTAGTCTAGTGTATAGTATTCTCCCTCACCACTACAAAGTAAATATTTCTAAAACTACAACACTATTCAATATAATAGCTAAACTTGTAAGAAATACACTAAAGTACTTTATTATTAATGTGCTATGGAATGAGAAACTTCTACACATCCCTGATAGTAGCAATCACATTTAGCCATACTCATGTGGTGTGCAGCTGTGGCTTGCTGGCAACACATGTAATATTGCAGAGACCCTTGATTAAACTAAGTTGTCCTTGTGCAGCTTTGTTCACTTACGGAAAGCTTTTTCTTAAAAAAAAAAAAAATCACCCCCCGCCTTTTCACAGCTGTCATGTGTGCTTAGAATAGTTCCATTGGCATAAACAAGTTTATCTTCTGCAGAATATGAAGTCCTACACAAACTGAGCTACAATGTCGGTGCTTTCTATTAGACTCTGTTAAAGAGGATTGTGTTCTCCCACCGGTTTGTGTGCCTGATAGATGTAGAGCAGCGTTTCTTGAACTGTGGGTCAGGACCCCAAAGTGGGTCACGACCCCATTATAATGGGGTCACCAGGGCTCGATAAGGCTTGCTGGGGCCCAGGGCTGAAGCCCAAGCACCACCGCCAGGGGCCAAAATCGAAGCCCAAGGGCTTCAGCCCTGGGTGGCAGGGTTCAGGTTACAGCCCCCCTGTACAGGGCTAAGGCCCTGGGACTTCAGCTTTGCCCCCCCTCCAGGGTAGCAGAGCTTGGGTGGGCTAAGGCTTCGGTCCCCCCTCCTCAGGTCAGGTAGTAATTTTTGTTGTAAGGAGGTTGTGGTGCAATTAAATTTGAGAACCCCTGATGTAGAGAAACAGATAAAAAAGACACATGCAAATAAAGATGCTTGGTAATGAATTAATGGAGGGAACCCCTCTTTCCCTGTGTCTCACTGAGGAAGTTCCAATCGGCTGGGTCATTCCAACTATTGGTTCTTGGGGTCCAAGTCCCTGGCACCATCAGCAGGACAGGGCCTGCAGTTCTGAAGTCTGCTCCCTCCAGTAGTTCAAGAAAGCACAAAGCCAAGATATTCAAAAGTAGCCACCGAGTTTTGGATGCCCAACTTCATATCTGTCTGGGCCTGATTTCCAGAAAGTATTGAGGAACCAAGCCTTGAAAGTCAGGCAAGTCGTCATTTTGAATGTTGGCCTACATTTGGCAAAATTCAGAGCATAGTACAGGTTATATTTATATGGTTATGCTTTGGATAGATCTCTGAATCCATTTAATAGTTGGGAATTGGACAGTTATGATTATATAAGATTACTTTTATAAGCTGCATTGTCTTTTATTATTACTGTATTTAAATAAAACTTTACTAACAAGATTAAAAGTATCTATCTGCATTTGACTACACTGGACAGAAGGACTTGGGCTGAAGTACACATCTAGTCTAGAGACACACTGGGCCAAATTCTGCTCTCACACGCACCAGTGAAGCTCCATTGAAGTCTATGGGATTGCATAGGTGGGAGGGAAGAATTTAGCTCAATGTCATAAGAGAACAGAACATACTGAACCTTGAATGGCATGTCATATGCAAGTTTAACAATAGGCCTTTCTTTTTAATGCGGCTGTCTTCTTTGGATTCAGCAAGGCAGAGATGGTAGCATCTCTCTTGACCGAATTGCAACATAAGCTTTGGCTAAGACCCACATTTCCTAACAAAGATAGTTTGAAATGGTACTCTATCTGTTTCAAAGACCTACAGGCTGCTGAAACAACTTCTTCTCCAGCTAAAGTAGTAGATATAAAAAGGCTGAGTTTGACAGATCTCAAATCATTCATGATTCATAGATTCTAGGACTGGAAGGGACCTCGAGAGGTCATCGAGTCCAGTCCCCGACCTCATGGCAGGACCAAATACTGTCTAGACCATCCCTGATAGACACTTATCTAACCTACTCTTAAATATCTCCAGAGATGGAGCTTCCACAACCTCCCTAGGCAATTTATTCCAGTGTTTAACTACCCTGACAGTTAGGAACTTTTTCCTAATGTCCAACCTAAATCCCCCTTGCTGCAGTTTAAGCCCATTGCTTCTTGTTCTATCATTAGAGGCTAAGGTGAACAAGTTTTCTCCCTCCTCCTGATGACACCCTTTTAGATACCTGAAAATTGCTATCATGTCCCCTCTCAGTCTTCTCTTTTCCAAACTAAACAAACCCAATTCTTTCAGCCTTCCTTCATAGGTCATGTTCTCAAGACCTTTAATCATTCTTGTTGCTCTTCTCTGGACCCTCTCCAATTTCTCCACATCCTTCTTGAAATGCAGTGCCCAGAACTGGACACAATACTCCAGTTGACACCTAACCAGCACAGAGTAGAGCGGAAAAATGACTTTTCAAGTCTTGTTTACAATACACCTGTTAATGCATCCCAGAATCACGTTTGCTTTTTTTGCAACAGTATCACACTGTTGACTCATATTTAGCTTGTGGTCCACTATGACCCCTAGATCTCTTTCTGCCATACTCCTTCCTAGACAGTCTCTTCCCATTCTGTATGTGTGAAACTGATTGCTCTTTCCTAAGTGGAGCACTTTGCATTTGTCTTTATTGAACTTCATCCGGTTTACCTCAGACCATTTCTCCAATTTGTCCAGATCATTTTGAATTTTAACCCTGTCCTCCAAAGGTGAAGGATTGGAGACTTTGCATAAAAGACAGACCAGGTTGGGAGAAACACGTAATGGTCTCTCTCTCAGCCTTCTCTGGTTCGTCAGCCAGCATTAACAGCTGAACTGGAACATGAAGCTCACGTTAATGGGAAAAACTAAGCTATAGAAGGTTCTAGAATGGATGAATAGGTGCACAGAACTTATTATATTCTCTCTGTTCCTTAAAAAGCATGTTTTTGTAAGTCTGTATCTATCTTTGGCCATTCGGGTGACAACGGAATATCTGCACAAGAATTTTCAATATCATCTTGATGTCTCGCTGTTCCAAAATGGAAGAATCAGAACTATTGGTGCAGAAACCATTTTTGAAAGAGAAAGTAGCTAAGGACATAGAGGTGTGCAGTGATTGAGATAAAATACAACATGATTTTACAAAAGATAGATCGTGCCAAATCAACCTGATCTCCTTCTTTGATAACTGATTTTTAGACAAAGGAAATGAAGTAGATCTAATCTACCTGGATATCAGTATGGCATTTGATACAGTTCCAAATGGGAAATTGTTAGTTAAATTGGAGAAGATGGGGATTCATATTAGAATTGAAAGGTGGATGAGGAATTAGTTAAAGGGGAGACTACAATGAGTCATACTGAAAGGTGAACTGTCAGGCTGGAGGGAGGTTACTAGTGGCAGAGATCCTGGGAGTGGGGGAGATCATCTCCATCAGCAGCAAGAGGCATGGGTCACTTGCAGGTTTAAACTAGTGTAAATGGTAAATTCTCTGTAACATGAAGTCTTTATATTATGATTTGAAGACTTCAGTAACTTAGCCAGAGGTTATGGTCTATTACAGGAGTGGGTAAGTGAGGTTTTGTGGCCTGATATGGGCAGGAGGATAGACTAGATGATCATGATGGTCCCTTCCAGCCTTAGAGTCTAGGAGTCTATAATCTCTGTAAAAGGATTTTTACAACTCAGTGGCACTTTTTACTCTTTGAAGTTTAATCTTTTGGGAAAGAAGCTTAAAGTAAATAGCAAGTGGACAACTATCCCCCTCAGACACAAAATATGTTTTTCTTTAAAGGGCTAAAGAGTAACTGTCTCAAAACTAATGAACCATGCATCCTTCTAGTTTTGATATGTTGGTAACTTAGCGCAGACAACTCAACTGGCTGCAGAGAGAGAAACCATTCTGAGTCAAAGACCTCTCTGGTGCAACTCAACTCACTTCAATGGGATCACAGATATTAATTTGGACCCATGTCCTAAAACCACATAATTCAAGCTCTGACAAGCTACTGCAGAGTTTCAAAGTGCTATTTATGATATTGGAAAAAAATGTAGTCTATAAAAGGATAACCTAAGATTGATTTAACACCAATCAAAGCCAAAATCAGTAAATAAAAATCTGAAAAAGAATTTTCCCTGACTTTACAAAAACTGGCTTGCTTGTGGGAAAATGACATGTACTTGATGATTAAGTGAACAGTCACTGGTGACTCAGTACAGCAGAAGAATGGATTTTTCACATGGATTTTTTTTCTAAATTGAAATCTCCAGATGTGACCACCAGGAAAAATATACTGTGGTAGAAGCTAGTAAAGGATAATTCATTTTTTCAGACACATCCAAAGTTATCTGTAGCCAGTTCTGAATAGTATGGTGATTTTAGTGCTATCTTTAACTATCTGAGAAATCCACAACCAAGTCTTCCAACTGGCAGCTGTACAGATAACTTCATGCATGCAGGTCAGCAGAAAGTTGATATGATGCTTTCTATGGCTCCTGTGAGAAGGGAGTCTGAGAACACAGAAGTGACAGGGTCCCTACACTTAGTTCACATGCTGTTAGCTGGACCTAGACCCAGTATAACCCACAGTAGCCCAGAGCTGCAATTGCAGGGAAAGTCCAGCTAAACGCCAAGCTGGAGTATGCTGTGTGGACAGAATCTTTGGGTAATTTAGCTGCTAAAATCTAAGACTCTGCCAGCATGTTCCAACTTTACTCAAAAGCTTATATAACTTGGCCATTCACCCATTTATTGCAGATCTGAAGTTGGTCCAAATAGCTTACAGGGTACCACTTTTCTCGCTGTATACTACAGTTTGAATAAAACACAAAATTAATAATAAAAATCCATTTAACAGCCTCTGTACCATAGGTTACATCATAAGCATCATAGCCATATTACAACTGAAGCACATGCATATTCAAGAACGCAAAAACGCATAGTGTATGGACTGGTGAGACATCAAGTGTGATGACACCTGTCTTCATAATACATTCGTCTACAGATACCACCTTTACATCTATTACAGAATTATTCATAGCAATTATACCTGCACTTTAAGTCATACATTAGCAGGTAAATCTTTTTTGCCCCTTCAGATTATAAAATAAAGAAAGTAAAATCCATGACCGTAATATTTCTCTAACTTTGTTCTAGCACTCAAATACTAGCACTTTTCTAGAAAAACTGCTCAGAGAGTAATGTATTATTCCCATTTCAATGATGGGTAACTGAGGCATATAAAGCAAATATGTAAATTGCCTGAGATCCCCCAGGAAGTCTGTGGCAGAGCTGGGAATAGGACAAAACCCAGATATCTGGAGTCCCAGAAAAAGGATATCTAAGTATTGATGCGGTACAGTATAAAGGACTAGGCTAGCTATATAAGAATTGCAGTCATTTATTTGTATATAGAAAAAATGGAAAGTGTTAAAACAATTACTCCATTAAATAGTCCAATAAATTCCATAGAAAGGATTAAACATAAAAATGAGACAATCCATCAAAGATTAACCGTGGGCATTAGCAGTTTGTATTAATGTAACATTTGCCAAATCAGGATCACAACTCCATTATGCTAGGCACTGCAAAAACACTTAGTTTAACGGACAATTTTAATCCTTGAAAATAAGTCCAGAAACAACTTGAATTTCTTCTAATGCAAATTTCTCATATATTAAGAGCATAATCATAGATCAGGGTTTCGCAAACTCCAATGCACCGCAACCCCCTTCTGACAACAAAAATGATTACACGACCCCAGCAAGTCTAAGGCCAGCCTGGTGACCCCATTAAAACAGAGTCATGACCCACTCTGGGGTCCCACTACACAGTCTGAGAACTCCTGCCGTAGATAAACTGGTGAAGGATAACACGCTACCAGAATTATTAAAATGTACAGTTCAGGTATTATTGAATTCATTAGTATTATTTTCATCCTGACATAACCTAGACTTGGCTGCACCATCTTTTCATAAATCTTGGAGTTTGTTATTGTAACTAAGCTTTAGCTTTGCTGTAACAAACATCTGGTTGGGTTTTTTTTTTGTTTTTTTTAAACATTGCAAAGGCAAAATGTAACCAGATAAAAGGTATGTGCGTGTTTTGTTTGTTGTGGATAAGGAGTCACAACATCTGACAAAGACATTTTGCAAGCATATTACTGGCGGATGGCAATATGGTTAGAACCAATTTTAAGGATGTCTGTGCATGGAATCACCTCTTCCAAGAAATCCCTTCTCCCTCTGCTATTGCGGCCGCTCATTACTGGAAACAAATGTAGCTAGAACCCCCCTAGGATGCTCACTTTTTGTCTCTCTATTTTAACCCATCTATAAGCTATTCAAAGGTCACTTCTTTTACAATGAGATTTCAAACAGCATTTCTCCTTCTGTAAAAGGAGGAAAGAAGAAAGGAGCATGAGAAATGGAAAACCTGCAAAGCAAGTATTCTAGAAAAGTATCTTCAGCTACAGTTCTTAACTTGACATTTGCTGTAGATAACTAAGTAAAAGTTGCCATTTTTTAATTTCAGTATATTGCTTACAGTAAGTACAGGAAAGTACAAGGGAATACTGTACATATTAAGCATAGGAGATCTATTTAAACTGATATCTGGGGGAGGAGGAGTCTAGTACCACCACTTGAACTTTGTCAACCTCAAGCACCTACCCAAGAATAATTATAAAATGTGAATTAAAAATGTTCTGCTGACATATCACATGAGTTATGTTCTCTAAGGTTAATAAAAATAGCCTTCAGCCTCGCAAAAGTTGTTTCTCAAAAAAATATCTCCTCAAAACAAGCAGCAGCAATACTGGGGAAGCATAAATTCTTTAATGGTTCACCCTCATTTACCTCCGACCCAGGAAACACAGGTGGAAGACAGCTAAGAACAGCAGCAGGATTGACATAGGGAGAACGCTTATTGGAGAGCTGTGGATAGAGAGAAGCTGAGAGCCAACAGTAGCCTCAATCTTGTCTCCTCTGCTATATTTTCGACTCCCAACACCAGTACATTTCAGACTACATAAACTGATGCTGGAAGGCAGGTTGAATTCAAGTAAACTATACAGAAGATGAGCTCTTTCCAAATCAGTTTAAATTATTTATATGAGAGACTCAATTCATTATGAATGCTAGTGTATAACAAAGATAAATGTGAACACTCATAATAACGTTTACAATCCATTGTATGCCACTCAGATCATACAGATGGACAAGGGAGAGAGAATGTTTCACTGCCATCAAGGGCATTTATCATGAAGCCAGGGCCGGCGCTTCCATTTAGGTGACCTAGACGGTCGCCTAGGGCACCAGGATTTGAGAGGGCGGCATTTTGCCGACCTCGGCAGCGGGGGGTCCTTCCACGCTCTGGGTCGTCATTGGCAATTCTGCGGCGGGTCCTTCACTTGCTCCAAGACCCACCACCGAAGTGCCCCAAAGACCGGGAGCATGGAAGGACCCCCCCGTCGCAAAATTGCTGCCAACGACCGGGAGCGCAGAAGGACCCCCGCCTATGGCGCCTAAAACCCTGGCACCGCTCCTGCATGACGCTTGTATACATTTAAATGACAACAAGAAAGAAAGGGGGAAAAAGTGTACCTGTGGAAACGAGGGACTAAAAGCCACATTGATCACTGATTCCGTGTGTCCTGCCAATTTATGGGAAAAGGTACTTGAACGCATCTCATATATGTAAGCCTAAAAGACAACAAGAGTTTAAATTTTAATTTTAAAAAGACTTCTACTGAACACTTTAAAGTATAGCTTGATAGGAATTCGCATTCTGGCTAGCAAGTTTTAGCTACAGTAAATACTTCACAATAGCCAAGCAGATATAAATTCTATAGATCTGACATTCTATAGATGTGACATTTTATAATACCAAGAATGATTTAGCAAATGTTAGCTTTTAAAGTATCCTAATGGAAAAATGGTTAGAAAGAGCAATTCTAACTTTTTCCTTGGGAGGGAAAATGGTCTATGGATGTGTTTCAAGTAGACACTGAAATCATGCCAAGTATGACCTTTCTTAAATAGGTTATTTTGCTATAAAGATGTTCTTCAAAATCTAAATATCTACTTTTTGCATAAAACGTGTTAAAAAGCCCTACCATCTTAACATCTATGATTAAAAAGCTGCTATTTATTTTTCAGCCACATTAAAACAATATTGTCTTCTCTCTGTTCATGGTTCTTAGCAGCTGTCAGCTGATACACTGTTCTCAATAACGTGGAATGGCTAAATAATTAGTGACACAGATGCACTGATAAGGAATTGACAAAAAACAAAAGTTTCAGGAGAGTGTGTGGGGAAGGGAAATGTATGTAAGCCAAACATGAGAAGGTAGATTTAGTAGAAAAAAAAATTACTGTTTGCAAGCTTTTAACTGATGAAATGATACCAAAGCAGAAATGCACTAAGGGCTGAATCTAAAGCCGACTGACATCAAAGGGATTTGGATCAGGCTCTTAAATTTCTAACATTAGTTCTTTTGTTTTGCTTAATTGAGTTAAATGTATTGAAAATAAATCCTATATTTTTGTATGCAGAACAATTTTAAGGAATCGGATGCCAACGCATGATTCTGCTCTACTGTACCATTCAGCTGGTAAGAAGAAAGGAAGTAGATGTGGCATACAGTTGTCTGGTATTTATATTCAAAGCACATAAAAAGACAATGTATAAGGAATACACAGAACATTGAGTAAAACTGATTTAGCATACAGCACAGAAAATGTAGAAGAAAATACATTGTAATGGTATCTGAGAAAACACTGTATAAGTGAAACAGCAATCTGAGTAGGCTTTATAGTAATTCCAAAAATTGAATGTTCCTTTTTCTCTATGTCTCTGCGGTTGTGCTGATGAATACGGAACTCATGAAAGCATTTTGGAGCCTAGGATAAGAAAGCCTTCCTGAATAGGCAGACTTTGTTGTAACAATACTTTATTTTTTTAAAAGACACTATAATAGCAAATTTAGGCTCTTTTAGGTAGGGACACAGGAAAATTATGGTCCCTCAAAGCCAGAGTAAAAGGTCTTTGCATGTGGAAAATACAGAAATGCTGGTGAGAATAAAATCCTCACCCAAATTCAGGTATAGAGCCTGGAGCATCTATGCATCCTATTCTTCTGCATTCCCTTTACATGGGGCCGTGGTTCAGTATATTCATGCAATAAACTCCCCTCAGCATCAGCCGACAACTGCCCTGCACTCCCATGTAGCTACAATGGAGCTTAGAACTGCATCATCCAGGGGATCTAGAGTTCCTGTGAGCAGCTTCTCTATTCTCCAGGCCCCAGTGCAGCACCAATGTTTCACTTATGCGAAATGTCACTTCTCTGGCTGAAAAATGTGTAAAAATCCCCAAACTGCTGGTGACAGGACACTAGATGGGGAGGGCTCTGAGTTATTACAAATAATTTTTTCCCAGGTATCTGCCTGGTGGGTGTTGCCCACATGCTCAGTGTCTAACTGATCACTATATTTGGGGTCGGAAAGGAATTTCCTCCCAGGTCAGATTGGCTGAGACGCGGTGCGGGGGAGGAAGGGTTGCCTTCCTCTGCAGCATGGGGCACAGGTCACTTGCGGGTTTAAACTGGTGTAAACAGTGAGTTCTCTGTAGCGTGAAGTCTTTAAACCATGATTTGAGGACTTCAGTAACTCAGCCAGAGGTCAGAGGGCTATTTCAGGAGTGGGTAAGGTTGTGTCGCCTGCAACGTTCAGGAGGATAGACTAGATGATCAATGGTCCCTTTTGACCTTAAAGTCTATGAGTCCCTACCATAAATATAGAAGCATTAACATTGTCCAATAATGTATTGATAACTATTGGCTGTTAATCCTGTACATTAGCTTTCTTTGTATTAATAAACAGAGTTACAAGAATAGACTACTCATTCCACTGTACAGCATACAAATCAACCTTTCACAAGATTTGAGCTAAGAAGGAACATACTTCTCCTTTTAAAATACATGAACGTATTAGAGAGAGAGCTGGCAGTGATGCGCACAGGTAGCGTTAGGCAACCTTAACTATCATAAATCCCTGTCTTGAGTGGTTTATAACTTTGTCCAACTGCAGCCATTAGAGATGAAATTTTCCATGCCAGGCTCCTGCCTCAGGTTGGAATTTATTTCTTTTGGAAAGTTTCAGCTTGAACACCCCAATTAGTTGATACTTGATAATTTCAGGCTTAATCACACCATACCTCAATCACCCTCTGTAAAAGGGAAATAATATCACCACCTCGTTAAATTCATTAATGGTTGAGAAGCACTCAGATACTACAGTGATAAATGCCATAGGAAAGCCCCCAGGGAAGTGATATATTCTGTACTCATCAGATGGTTTGGATGGTTTGCAGAAAATTAACACATGGGAGCCACTAATATGTGATCATTAAAGATGGTCTCATAGTATATATGCAAAGGAGGGTTGAATTAAGGGCACAAAGTCCATGAGTAATCCCATTTGACTCAATGGGACTATTTACAGAACAAGGTGCTACTGAGTGTGAGTGAGGGTGGCAGAATTTGACTTACAGTAAGTTATGACCAGGCCTGGCAGAATTCATTTTTTAGAATTTTGACTGATGTCAATGTTTACTTTTAAGCAATTTTTCATTTTATTGTTTTGATTTTTCACAGTTGTGGGAAATTATGAGGGTAAATCATTATTTAATGACAGAGTCAACAACTTTATAAACCATTAAACACAAATTGTCAGCATCACATGTCAAAATATATAAAGTAAATATCCTTAAATTAACAAATCAGACCTGTTTTTATTATTCATTCACTAGTCCATTTGTAACAAGACTAACTCAAAAGTCTAAATCAGTGGATTTTAACTCAAGTTCTCCAGCAGCATTTTTTTCTTTGCCTATCTGTAAATTTCAATTGTTATCAATGGAAATATGTCAGTTGGTATGTATGGTAAAACTGACATTTACCGACACTTCCAGATAAAAATCTACAGTAGAACCTCAGAGTTGTGAGAACCAGAGTTTGGAACTGACCAGTCAACCACACACCTCATTTGGAACATGAAGTACACAATCAGGCAGGAGCAGAGACAAAAAAAAAAACCAAAAAAACCCCCAAAAAAAAAAAAAAAGCAGCAGCAAATACAGTACAGTACTGTGTTAAACATAAACTACTAAAAAAACAAAAGGGAAAACAGCATTTTTCTTCTACACAGTAATGTTTCAAAGTTTATTAAGTCAATGTTCAGTAGTAAACTTTTGAAAGAACAACCATAACATTTAGTTCAGAGTTACAAACAACTTCCATTCTTGAGGTGTTCGTAACTCTGAGGTTCTGCTGTAATTCTTTCAAGCCTAGTTTTCACAAATTCATCGGACTGGGACTATCCAAAGCTTCCATAAATAACAAAGATCAGGTTTTTCAGAGAACTTCTTCAGTATGAAGCTACATTTTATGTTGTGGAAGTTGTCATCTTAAGATGTCTTTTCTCCCCATACTTTCTGTGGTGTGCAGATACTCCTTTCCTCATAAATAATAGGTAAGCAGAGTAAAACAGATCATATAGACTTTTCAGTTTTAAAATCCTTAATTTACCAAAACCAGAAATTTCACAAAAGGATCCTGCAATACGACTATTAAATGCATTTATTTTCACATTTATCTTGTGGTTTCAAAAGCAGAAGTTGAAAATGTGGCCACTGATAATATTTAATGGCTATCCTTCATTTATGTCCTAATTGGTGTATATTTTAATATCTGCAGCTAATCATCAACCTGGAAGGGAAATTATATATTCTGGCAGTCAAAAAGTTGTACATAATTATAACTCTTTTCCTATAGTGCAAAAGTGAAGTAAAGATTTGTTTTATATCTTAAAACCAGCAGAACTGTTTTTTGTTAAAACACCTGTCAATTTCATCCTGAGGATTAGGAGTGGGGTAGGGACAAAGTTAGTATTAAAAGTAACACTGGCAGGTTTATTTTACTTCTAACTATTCTAGAAATAAATAAATCAGTTGGTAGTTGACCTCCTTAAATCCTGTGGACTGGTGCTAACCAGTAAATGTATAGCCCTTTCAACTATACAAATAAATTACTTTGACATGCAGTGGCTTGCATAGTTGAATTCAAGAAAGATATACATTGTTTAAGACTTTTCTGGACTAGATTCTGTGCTACACCTTGTTAACCTCATTGTCTAAAATGTTTGCACAGGGTAAACCAGTGTAGAAGTTAGTGTCTCTTGTTTATGCAGAACTGAAAGTATAATATATATTTACTAGGGCTGACAAGCAATTAAAAGCTTAATTGCGATTAATCGCACTGTTAAACAATAATAGAACACCATTTATTTAAATATATTTGGATGTTTTCTACATTTTCAAACATATTGATTTCAATTACAACACAAGTATTTGCACTGTAAAAAAAACAAAAGAAATAGAAGTACTGTTGTACAATCTCTTTATCGTGAAAGTTGAACTTACAAATGTAGAATTATGTACAAAGAAACTGCATTAAAAAATAAAACAGTGTAAAATTTTAGAGCCTGCAAGTCCACTCAGTCCTACTTCAGCCAATCACCCAGACAAAGTTTGGTTACAATTTGCAGGAGATAATGCAGCCCATTTCTTGTTTACAATGTCACCTGAAAGTGAAAACAGGCGTTCACATGGCACTGTTGTAGCCAGCACAGCAAGATATTTACATGCCAGATGCACTAAAGATTCATATGTCCTTTCATGCTTCAAGCACCATTCCAGAGAACACGCGTCCACGCTGATGATGGGTTCTGCTCGATAACGATCCAAAGCAAAGTGGACTGACGCGTGTTCATTTTCATCATCTGAATTAGATGCCACCAGCAGAAGCTGATTTTCTTTTTTGGTGGTTCGGGTTCTGTAGTTTCTGTATCTGAGTGTTGCTCTTTTAAGTCTTCTGAAAGCATGCTCCACACCTCATCCCTCTCAGAATTTGTATGGCACTTCAGATTCTTAAACCTTGGGCCGAGTGCTGTCGCTATTTTTAGAAATCTCACATTGGTACCTTCTTTGTATTTTATCAAATCTGCTGTGAAAGTGTTCTTAAAACAAACGTGCTAGGTCATCATCCGAGACGAAATATATGGCAGAATGCAGTTAAACAGAACTGGAGACATACAATTCTCCCCCAAGAGGTTCAGTCACAAATGTAATTAAAGCATTTTTTTTTTAAACAAGTGTCATCAGCATGGAAGCATGTCCTCTGGAATGGTGGGTGAAGAATGAAGGGGCACACGAATGTTTAGCATATCTGACATATAAATACCTTGCAATGCTGGCTACAAAAGTGCCATGCGAACGCCTGTTCTCACTTTCAGGTGACATCATAAACAAGAAGCGGGTAGCAAAATCTCCAGTCAATGTAAACTAACTTGTTTGTCTGTGCGATTGGCTGTAATCGGATTAAGTGGATTTGTAGGTTCTAAAGTTTTACATTGTTTTATTTTTGAATGCAGTTTTTTTTGTACATAATTCTACATTTTAAATTCAACTTTCATGATAAAGAGATTGCACTACCAGTTCTTGTACTATATTGAAAAATACTATTTTTTGGTTTTTTACAGTACAAATATGTGTAATAAAAAATATTAAGTAAGCACTGTACACTTTGTATTCTGTGTTGTAACTGAAATCAATATATTTGAAAATGTAGGAAACATCCAAAGATATTTAATAAATTTCAATTGATTTTCTATTGTTAGTGCGATTAATTGTAATTTTTTTTAGTTAATTGCGTGAGTTAATGGTGATTAATTGACAGACCTAATATTTAGTACTTATTTAGCACTTTTCTTCCCCTCCAAAAATCACAAATCATTCTCTACAAAGGTAGACATTATCTCTCTTTTACAAATGGAAAAGAGAGCTTAACACAAATTTTCAAATGAGAGTGCTTAAAGTTAAGCAGCTAAATAAAATGGCGTAGCAAAGGGCTGGCTGCCAGAGATACAGAGATGGTGTTGATATATAGGACCTCTCATTCATATCCCGGAATCAGGACATCTCCCAGGAACTGAAGGGATGAGATGGGGGTGCTGTTTCTGTAGTCTGTTTTATAAAGAAAATCCTGACCCAGTCCAACAGATCAACTGGGGATAGAACTGAGTGAGCTGAATTTTTGCATTGGTGTTCTCCCTTTTAGGCTTTCCAACAGGAAGGTGCAATTGATCCCTACACTAAGGAATATATATGTAGCAGTGCACTGCTATATATATAGGAGAATCTGCAGAAAAGAGACATGGCACACGGAAACATGCAGCAAACTCTCTCAAGCCCATTGTGTCTAACCCCACTCCACTCAAACATGCACACACCCCTTTCTGCAGAAGACCCCTGTATGCTTTGTGCTTAAACAGCAATAATACATTTTTATTTTGCCGCAACACACCGAAGATTTGCTGATTGTAAGTTAATGCAACTTTAAGGTTTCAGTAGCAACTTACTTTGCTTTTCCACAATAGTTTATGTATTAATTTGCCCTTGCCCTGACTCTTCTTGAATTTCTCTAGACAACACTTTCCTCCTCTGCCACCCACTTTTGGAGTCTGCAGACCGTTTATGGATTTTCTGCATGAGACTATTATTGTGCAGTAAGCTTTTATGGAAGGCTATACCTTGTGCCTGATATTGAGGCAGTTTTTGAAGCAAGTCACTAATTGTTTCAACATGGAAGCCATTACAACATGTGGCGCTGTCTGAGTGTCCATGCAGCCAATACTAAGTACCGGAATATATTTTACCAGGAATATTACAACATGCGCACAATAAGTTTGTCACAAATAAGAAAACACATTACCAGGACAAACATAATGTACAGAAACAGCTTCCAATTTTTCAATGAACTTTTGAATCAAACCCTCAACTTGGTGTGAGATCCAAGAAGAACCTCTCAGTAAGTTATTTTTAACTTTAATTATTAAATATGATTTCCTTTATTTTTAAACAAGCTGCATTCAGGCACTGCTAAGGAATGGAGTAAATCCAACATCAATAAATTCTATCTGCGTCTGCCACAATTCTAGTTTTACTACAGTTTCAAAGTCACAAACTGTTTTAATACTCTATCCTTACTACTTTCACATAGGTGATTTTAACACACTTTTTTTTAGAAAAAATAAATGAATAATAAATGATACCATAACACCAATGACTGTGAAAAGTGTTGAATATGAATTTAACTATAGAAATGGAAAAGATTTTCTGCAAACCAAATGTCATAAAATAGAAATTGGAGCAGTCAAGGAAGTATTCCAAAATACCCAAAATGCATGTGTGCATATAGTCTGCTACAGACTCTAGCCAAAGTCAATCCCTTTTTTCATATTAGAACTAATTTCTTGTAATAAAAATACTGATTCGGTAGATATTGATATTTCCTTTCCATCTTTGTTCAAGGGTCAGCCAAAAGTAAAAATCATTAGTGCCATTAGTTTCCAAACCAGTTTCCTGCACCCATAACCACACACCTATTTGTGTTTTCTTTTACTTTAGGTTTGCAGAACACTTTCAGTAAAACTGGAGTGTGAAAGGGTATGTGTGCACTTAATGTATGTGTATCGGTCCTTTCTTCTCTAAGGCTGTATGTGAAGACAGCAAGAGAAAGAGGGAAAATGGTGAAGGTCCTTCTTTGAGGAGAAGTAGGTTTATTCAAATGGGAAATTACTTAATACTTCTGGGCTAGGAGGGTTGAAGACTGTGCTGAATAGGCTAAACCTTTGTTTGAAAAGAGCTTCTGTACACTTTGATTTCTTACATTCTGTGCTTTCAAACTGACCCCCTGCTGCTCTGTTCCTACTGCTCCTAGCTTGGCTTTGTCCCTCTTGTCCTTGCTGTCTACCCTGTTTCTCATTCCTCTCCCTTTGAATCAAGCTGCTTCCTCCTCTCCTCCATGCTGCCTGAGAGCACAAGACAGGAACTCTCTTAATTGAGCTCTGGTGCTCAATGCCACAGCGCAAGCAGCAACTGTAGGAAAAGTCCTGTGTCTCCCCAGCGGCCCTGCTAAGTGCAGACGGATTCTGAAAAAATTAGCTGTAAGCCTCTACCAAATAAGTTTTCTGAAAGCTTGGTGGATTTTCACATGATAATAATAGGCATCTCTCTGACCTAGCGCAACTCCCTCCCTCCCCAGCCAATTTCAAAGTCCAAATTTCAAATCTGCTGCAAAGAATGGAGGTGAAAGAGCTTCTCCAAATGGCTGTAAGGATTTTTTTAACATTATCAAAAGAATGGGTTTTCTCTAAATCTCATTCTCAGAAACAGGTGAACCACTTCAGACGAAATTTTAAGAAAGAAAAAGAAATCAGCCTGATGCAGACAACAAATTTCAACTAAGCAGTTAAGGTTTGACAAATTTATCAGTAACTGAAAAAGGGCTCATCAAGGCCAGCAGGGAGATAACCAGGCCAGTAGTGTCCCCTGGGCTAGGGTCAAAGGCAGGAGTTGAGACAAGTTACCAGCTCAAGTCAGGAAACAAGTACCAAGGTCAAGCCGAGCCAGAGTTGAAGTCAGGAGTAAGATGTGGCAAAAGACAAGGTCTGTAACAAGCCAGCATCTGCACTGTTGCTCAGATGGCTTCCTGGGGTAGCTTCCTGGTTTCAATTGTTGGTGTGGCCCAATCAGGCATCCACTGGGTTCGGTCACTCTGGCCTCTTTAGGTGGTACTTCCTGTAGTGCCTACTGCTGCAGTAAGCACTGGATGCTGCTTCACTTGGCTCCCACTGGTGACATACAGGCAACAGTTACCACAATCCCAGGTTCCAGACCCTTATAGGGGATATAGTTGAAAGTGTTCAGCAGCCTTAATCATAAGTGTCACTGCCAGCTCCATGTATAATAAAACAAATTTCATCAGTATCTATAAGCATAGGGCAGGGCCGGCTCCAGGCCCCAGCGCGCCAAGCGCGTGCTTGGGGCAGCATGCCGTGGGGGGCGCTCTGCCGGTTGGCGGCAGGCAGCTCTGGTGGATCTCCCGCAGGTGTGCCTGCAGATGCTCCACCGGAGCCGCGGGACCGGCGAGCAGCGGAGCGCCCCCACACGGCGTGCTGCTGTGCTTGTGGCGGTGAAATGGCTAGAGCCGGCCCTGCCATAGGGTGACCAGATGTCCCGTTTTTAAAAGGCCAGTCCCATTTTTGGGGACTTTTTCTTATATAGGCACCTATTACCCCCCACCCTCTATCCCATTTTTTCAAAGTTGCTATCTGGTCACCCTATATAAGCATAGCTTCACATTCTGTAGTCCCCACATCTCCTAAATACATGTCCACGTTTTGGTGTGGCAAGGGAAGTGTCAATCTAATCAGACATGTCACCAAAACACTGACCAAATAAAGTAGATATGCTTTAAAAATCCCTTACAGTTTTAGAGGTGTTTAGTGCAGAGCCTGTCTTTGTGTTATTTGCTAAACTAATGCCTCCTACAAAGAGATCCTAATTAGGGTGACCAGATGTTCTGATTTTATAGGGATAGTCCTGATTTTGGGGTCTTTTTCTTATATAGGCTCCTATTACCACCCACCCCCATCCCCATTCTTCACATTTGCTGTCTGGTCACCCTAACCCCTAATTCTTGCTTAAGCTCTGTCGGTATAACCATAATAGGAAAAATAAAAAATAATTAATACCCCTTATAACTGAAGAATACCACCAAAACCAGTAACATCTCTAAAACCACAATATATTTAAAGTGTGCAGCACAGCATACACTTCTAGCTAAAATTTTTTCAAATTTCCAAGAGAATAAAAATTTATAAGCAGAACTCTTAATCAAACTCCAGTTTTGTTTCTGTAAATCTCCTTTCTCAGAAGCTTATGATTCATTTTCTTCCCTAACTTTAGTTAGCAGTCGATAGCCAATTTTGAGGCCTCAAATATAAGTTTTATCAGTCTGCCTATACGAATTATATTGCACCAATCACTGCTGTATCTAGACAGTGGTTTTAAAAGTATAAATGTTTTACTTTTATAATATTTCCTAAGCTTGGCAAAGTATAGAACTAATGCTTCAATGTTTTCTTCTTGGAAAACTCTCCTCAAGTCCACCGTCTCTCTCCTGAGGGACTATGTGGTTAGGCTAAGATCTAGGAAATTTTAAATTTTGTTTCCTGCAAAAGCCTCTTTCCTGGCTGCTGCTGAGATTCTCTCTTGTTTTCCATAATATAAAATTGTAGTAATACAGTAATTCTATTTCCTGTTTTGTATACTGAAGTTGACTCAGTAACAGGAACTCTTAACAACATACATAGAGTCACCTTACATTGACTATAATGCAGTTTATTATTAGAAATACAGATGATACCTAGTAATGGAACTGAATAAAATTCTGCAACTGATGACACAGCTCTTTAAGGTAAACATAATATCTGATGTTTCTTTTTTAACACAGTCTGCAACCTTAAGCTTTATTTTCAAATGAAAAAGTGTCCAAATAATAATATAACTTGGCATTAAAAATGGGTAATTATGTGCATAACCATTTAACATGTATAAGTATTGATATGATACCCACTGTGTCCACATTTGAAACTGGGCCCTTTCTCCGTAAGAAAGATTCCTTAGTTAAGAGATGAGTTGTGTATACTTTTCAGCCAAACTTTTACAATTATTTAATGCTTAAAAGTTAGCCTTTTTTTGTGATCTGCTGACTCACAAACTTGAGCTCTGAAGGTATGTCTACACCAGGGGTAGGCAACCTATGGCACATGTGCCAAAGGCGGCACGCAAGCTGATTTTCACTGGCACACACACTGCCCGGGTCCTGGCCACCGGTCTGGAGCGCTCTGCATTTTAATTTAATTTTAAATGAAGCTTCTTAAACATTTAAAAAACATTATTTACTTTACATACAATAGTTTAGTTATATATTATAGACTTATAGAAAGAGACCTCCTAAAAACGTTAAAATGTATTAATGGCACACGAAACCTTAAATCAGAGTGAATAACTGAAGACTCAGCAGAGCACTTCTGAAAGGTTGCTGAGCCCTGGTCTACACTGTAATTAGACACCTGTGGCTGGCCCATGCCAGCTGACTAGCACACACTCTAAGGTGCTGTTTAATTGCAGTGTAGACCTTTGGGCTCTGGCTGCAGCCCGAGCTCTGGGACTCTCCTACTTTGCACAGTCCTAGAGCCTGGACTCCAGCCCAAGCCCAAATGTCTACACGGCAATTAAACAGTCCCTTAGCCTGAGTCAGCTGGCATGAGCCAGTTGTGGTGCAGCATAGGCATATCCTGTGGGATCATCAGAAAAGGGAATTTCCACATTAGCTAGGGAAGTACAGCCTTCTTCCTGCCAACACGAACTTCTCAGCTATCATAGTGTATGCAACAAGGCGCAGTGTCCATGGTGCCCAGGCCTCAACTGCAGAAAGCATCACAGATTAAGCCAAAAACTTGAACTGACCTAGAATTGAACAGTAAGCCAGGCAGCACAGGTGTATTGTGCTTCTGCTCACCCATTTCCACTGAGCAAGTGAACCACTGCATTCTGAATTAACTGAAGATTTGAGTCATCATAAAACATTGTGCTGCTTCTAAACTCTATGTGGAGGTGGCAAAGGCCTGGTTCATATTAGTAAGGAAACATAGCAATCTCTTAGCTAACCCCAGATGCATAAAAGTACTAGAAACCATCACTGCTCTCTGGGAAATCAAAGAGTCAGGAGTAGAAAAGTAAACCAAGCATGTGATCCTTCCTTTGCAAGAAACAGATTTACGGTACCAATATATGGAATGGAGCCATCACAATCCCCATCAATCTCCCTCAGTTTTTCCTTCTATCAACCAGTACCACCATTCTTTCCATGGTAATCCTCAACAATCTCATTTTTATCCAGATCTCGGTGTAATATCCACTGAAAAAAGGCACAAAACCTGGACTTCCTAGACTGCATTTATAGAGTATAATTGGCATACCCATAACACTGCAACCCAAAATGCCTCAGATTCTCTACAGCAGCCTCCCATACATATTATACTGGAAGAGTGATAGAATGGAACTCTGAGGGACTCAAGATGTGAGGACTTTAGGCCAAAGAACAATTCCATAGTATCACCCCCAGATTTTTTTTTTTTGAGAGAAAGTAATTTTGCCCCAAAGAAAAATCCCACCTAACCCTGCCAAATCCTGCATGAAAGTCAACATTACATCATAGTCAACAGTATTAAGTCAACTTCTGATAGTGTAAATAAAATTCTTATAGACATTTAACTTCTGTCAATCACCAGAAATATAGCAATCAAGGGTATTAATGCCATCTCTGTGCCATAAATGATGTCCAAACCCAAATGGATAGGGATCCAAGAAACCAGAGAGATCTAGAAGACGCTGGAGTTGTCCCAATGCAAACTTCTTTTAAAAAAAACAACAACAACATTACCCTGAACTGAAAAGGTTCAAGACAGGACTGTAACTGGCAAGGACAAAAAATTAGGAAATACAGATGTAAGGTCTTTCAACTGGGCAGCTTCTTGGTGTTAAAAAAAGGGAGGTAGGGGGACACAAAGAGCAGTACAGTGTTCATGGAATCATAGACTATTAGGGATTAATAATAAGAATTTTAGATATACGTTGGGGACGCATCAGTTGGAAGCGACAGAGGAGGAGAAGGACCTTGGGGTATTGGTTGATAGCCGGGTGACTATGAGCCGCCAATGTGATATGGCTGTTAAAAAGGCAAATGCGGTTTTAGGATGCATCAGGCGAGGTATTTCCAGCAAGGATAAGGAGGTGTTAGTACCGTTATATAAGGCGCTGGTGAGACCCCACCTGGAATATTGTGTGCAGTTCTGGTGTCCCATGTTTAAGAAGGATGAATTCAAACTGGAACAGGTTCAGAGACGGGCTACTAGGATGATACCGGGAATGGAAACCTGCCTTGTGAAGGAGACTCAGGCTTGGCTTGTTGCGCCAAAAAGCTCGGTGGATATGCTTGCTCTTATAAATATACTCAGGGTGGATAAACGTTAGCCGAGGAGATGGATTATTTAAGTTTAGTACTAAATGTAGCACAGACGAATGGGTACAACATGGATATTAGGAAGTTTAGGACTTGAAATAGACAAAGGTTTCTACACATTAGGGGAGTGAAGCTTTCGGAACAGCCTCCGAGGGGAAGTCTAGTTACGGGGGCAAAAGAACTATCTGCTTTAAGAACTAAGTTGATAAGTATATGGAGGGATGTTCTCCTATAGACTCATAGACTCATAAGTCAGAGGACCAATATGATTATCTAGTCTGAACCTCCTGCACAAGGCCAAAAAAAAAGGGCCCCCCCCACAAAACCCTACCCCATTAACACATTTATATACAACCCACCCTGACTGAGTTATTGAAATCCTTCAAAATTGTGATTTGAAGACCTCAAGTGCAAGAGAAATCCACCAGCAAGGCGACCGCCATGGCCCACACGCGTGAGAGGAAGGCGAAAAAAACCTCCAGGGCCTCTGCCAACCGCCCTGGAGGAAAAATTCCTTCCCGACCCCAAATATGGCGATCAGCTACCCTGTAAATGTGGAGCAAGACTCAACCAAGCCAGCATCCAAAGAGAGAATGTTATGATGTGATAGTTTATTTGGGCAAATTGATCTTGGATTATCAAGCAGATAGTCTGCTCAATAGTCTGTGAGGGGAATGTTGGATGGATGAGGAACTGAGTTACTACAGAGAATTTCTTTCTTGGTGCTGGCGGTGAGTCTTGCCCACATGCTCAGGGTTTAGTGCTGATCGCCTATTTGGGGTCAGGGAAAGGAAATTTTCCTCAGGGCGGGATGGCAGGGGCCCTGGAGGTTTTTTCGCCTTCCTGCGCAGCGTGGGGCATGGGTCGCTTGCTGGTGGATTCTCTGCAGCTGAGGTCTCAACCACAATTTTGAGGATTTCAATAACTCCAGTCATGGGTTAGGGGTTGTTATAAAAGTGGATGGGTAGGGTTCTGTGGCCTGCCTTGTGCAGGAGGTCAGACTAGATGATCATATTGGTCCCTTCTGACCTATGAGTCTATGAGTCTATGAGGTCATCTAGTCCAATCCCCTGCATAAAGCAGGACCAACACTCACTAAATCATCCCAGCCAGGGCTTTGTCAAGCTGGGATTTAAAAACCTCTTAAGAATGGAGATTTCACCAGCTCTCTAGGTAACCCATTCCAGTGCTTCACCACCCTCCTAGTGAAAAATATGTTGACATATGGGATTATCAGAAGAATGGAAGAGGGAAGAATGGAGGACCTTGGTAGGGGAGAAATGGGGGGCAGAGCTCCGGGCAGGCAGGGGAGGAAAAGTGGAACAGCCAAGAGGTTTAGGAGTGGGCGATGGGAGAGTGGGATACAGGGTGAAGATTAGGGATTAGGGTAGAGCTGCTTGCAAATTTTCCATTAACTCTTTTCTGATTTTAGTGGAAATCATGTTTTTTTGATGATCACCGAATCAATTCTTCCCAGACAGCTAGAACATTCCTTGAAATTTTGGAATTGATCAGATGTAGTCTTCAAAAATTACCATGTTACAGACAAAGAAATAGAGAAATGCCATCAAGCTGAGGGTTTGGCCTAACTTTATTTGGCCAATTACTTTGTATTATGATTGTGTTTTGAAACTCCGACTGAGACTGGGATCTCACTATGCTTAGCGCCATGGTAACATTTAGTAGGAGCCAGACCCTACGTCTAAGAATTTACAATCTAAACAGATAAGATGGACAAGGGCTGAAAGAGAAGAAGTATCATTATCCCAATATTACACATGGGAACTAAAGCACAGAGAAATTAACTAGCTTTCCCAACATGACACAAGAAGTCTATAGAAGAGCCAAGAAACTAACCCAAATCTCTCAAGTCTCAATGCAGTGCTGTAGCGACAAGACCATCCTTTCTCTGCAATTATTTTGTTAGAGATGGAAAAATGAAAAGAATCTGGATGGTATGCCTTTGATGAAATCGGGCCTTTGTTTCTTGTTCCAAAGATTTTAGTGTTGGGGATCCAGTCTACAGCGTGATATTCACAACTATTCTGACACTTCTGTCCATTTACATTCTGTTATCATGAAGTAGCTGAAGTGGTGATTAAAATGATTACCTCAGATATCAGAACTCCAAATTACTAAAGAAACATTTCAATCTTAAATGAAAGAGATGGCTACTAAAAACAGATGTTTGTATTCACCAATATCACCCAAATGGTAGCAACAACTCAAGCGTGTAAGAGACAACATGAGTAGGTATTTAGCCAATAAAAATAAATTAATTTTAGACCTTATGTTAACAGGAAATATTTTAGATGCACTTCATTCCCCACAAAAAAAAGCGCAAGCTGAATTGCTTCTGGCACTTACAGGCTATTTATCATAGAGATCTGTGCCAAGGGTTTCTCCATCTTAGTAAGAAGGGACTTCATGAAGAAAAAAGTCATTTCTCATGTCTCTGCAGTCCACGGGAAGGCCATCCGGGTTCTTAAGGAGTCATTATATAGTCAGACAATATTGTATGTCTTCAGTAAGCCTGTGGTCTGAATGAGCTCTCTCCTGCTATCTACTGATGAACTGGGGAAAAAGACCTCAGGAACAGACCACATTTGCATAGACATACCTATTGTTTTTTCTAGGTGATCAGCAGACAGACCTGCTTTGCCAAAGTGATCAATTTTGACTGTTTTGGGTTAAAGTTCACCTAAGTCTTGGATACAGGGATAATACAATGTTGCTATTTTTACTGTATGACTAAAGGGCAGAAGAACTGTACTTAATATGCCCTAATTGAGAAAGTCACCCTCAATTGATCCTCACTCATTGAGTCGGGGCAGGAGTGATGCCAGTCCCATCTGAACAACAGAAAGGATGGGAATAGGTGTTTCTACATGGTAATGTGAACTCTGTTTAAAGGATCCTAGATGCCATAGGACCCTTTCTCTCCAGCATTTACAAACAGTTGATTAGGCTCAACTGAGAGTCCTCGTTTCTTGTTAATGATGACTAGAGCTGTAATCACTGATAAGCGGATCCAGGGAGCTGAGTCTTAGTCTTGGTGTGGAGACAGGATTATGGTGAAAAAATGAAGAGGAGGCAGCAGCAGTGAGGTTCCCTGCTAACTAGTGAAATCACTAAGAACTGGGTTAGGTGGTGGAACCTCAGAACATAGCATTGCAGCCAACAGCAGCAATGACAGCAGTGAACAGAGGTGGAAACATCACTTGAGCACACACGCTTCCCCTCAGGAGTTGGAGGTGAACCCACTCAAATGCACACCTAGACCCTAAACTAACAAACCATGAGCAGGTGCAACAGAGGGAAAAGGAGTGTGGCATACTGAAGGGACACTTGTCCACTGGACTTTCATATTGCAAGGTGGGAAACTAAGGCAAAGTAGTGCCCAAGATTCTGTGGGGGTAGGTGTTCACTTATTGTGTACATGCTGTTGAATCATTGTTGTGTTCTCCCAAATTAATGCTGTGTGACCTCTCCTCTTAATAAAAGTTTTCTTTTGTTATACACAGATTCAGTGCTTGCGGGTAGGGAAGTATTGCCTTTTACAGGTGCCCGGTATAGTGTTTAGTTTTTCTAGATTTCTGGATGGGGTCTCAAGACAGTTCTGTTTTGTAATATTAAGAGAAACCCCTGGATATTGACCCATGTTGCTGCTGTCACCACCTGGCAGAAAGTATACATATACTTTAAATCAGTGGTTCTCAAAGTTTTGTACTGGTGACCCCTTTTACATAGCAAGCCTCCAAGTGCAGACCCACCCCCCTTATAAATTAAAAACACATTTTTATATATTTAACACCCCATTATAAATACTGGATGAAACACAGGGTTTTTTGTGGAGGCTGACAGCTGGCGACCCCCCCATGTAATAACCTCACAACCCTGAGTGGTCCCAAACCCCAGTTTGAGAACTCCTGCTTTAAATGGATGCATTTGAGATTGGCCTAGGAGTGGTGTTCTGTATGCATTAGGTATCACAGTAGTATAAGTCACTCACATGCTATAGAATGTTTTTAGCCCAGGTATTATTCCCATTGCACAGATGGGGAAGAAGCACAGATAGATTAAGTGATTTGCCTAGGGTCACATAGGACGCTTGTAGCACAGCAAAAATTGAACCCAGATATTCTATTGCCCAAGCTAGTGCTCTAATCAGTGGACCATCCTTCCTCACAAGGAGACAGTCTCAGGAGATAAATGCTGAATAGCACTCAACACTTTATTACAGCTAAAATTCGTTCCCCAAGTTGAGTGAAGAATTATTAAAATAGCTACTTATTGTAAATGTCAAATCCAATAAAATCAGTTAACAAAAATTAGGGGTGGAAGGAGGAAATACAAGAAAAGTAATTTACAAACTATTCAAAATGAAAGAGTTCTTTAGAGTATGTATTCTTAGAACCAAAATACTGCTACCATATGGTTAAGCAGATGATGAAATTAGCAGTCAGTCAGCATTATATTGTTTCACAAAGACGTACTGATAATATAAGTAATACATATCTAGAAAGTTATACACTTTGGTGAAAGAGCATACAAAAATAAAACTGTTTTTGAATTCTATTACATAAGAAAAAGATAGCAAACACAATAACACTAATGAATTTATGTTACCAGTTTGAAGGTAATCCATTTGAGAAAACCTTTGAGACAGCACCTGATTTATAGCTGGGTAAAAGGATTATAACCACGTAAATGTGTGTTGGCACATCACTAAAATGTACAGGTAGTTAGAATTAAAGTTCTATAAAACAGCAACTTCAGTAGTCATTTAGGTTTAAACATGTCAGCTTTCAAGAAACTACAGGTTTTATGTTATGCCAAAGCCAGAATTTTATGTCTGAAACAAATTTGGCTAAAGTTATGACTCTCAGAGCCAGGCTTGCATTAGGTGGTGGGAAGAAGTGTGTTACAGGGACGGTAGTGGCTGGAGGCATTATGCCCATAAAGACCAAAAACAGGGATAATGGCTCCAGCGTCACTTGCACTCCCATTACCACAGCCCTCCAACCACAAGCTGATGGGAAAGGTGTTGGGATAATAAATATGTTTACATCAGCAGTCTGCACAAATTCCCTCTGTTGGGACTGCTGCATGCTGATAGTGATGCTAGAACAAGGTGTGTGGGCAGCTGTATTATGACTGCCTCCTGTTCATGATCACTGGAGAGGGAAGAACAGGCTCCACACACTCTCCAGTTTTGCACCCTCAACTCTGGAGCATCCAAAATTTGATTCTCTGCTTGGAACAAGTTTAAAAATACATTACCATAAGCAATCCTTTATCATAGTGAAATACGCAGTGAAAATGCAAAAAGCGATTAGAACATTACACACAACATGTACATAATTATAATGGTCATTAAGGTTGAAACCATTCATGCTAAAGAACAGCTCCAGTCCTTCAATGCAGTCAATGTAAACCACTGCAATCAGGCAAAGTCCCACTGGAGTCTGAGACTCCATGTGGGCACAGGGGTACATGCTACCAAGCTGCATTTCAGGACTGAGGCCAAATTGTGCCCCTTAAACTCTATAGTTCAAAGAGACCTGGAAAAAACAAATCTAAATATAATTAAAGACCTAAATCTTTATTTCTACATTCCCCACTTTATTTCTGCAATCTTGGAATTTACTCAAAGGTATTCAAAGAAAAAGAAACCTGAAGGAAATAATGTCTTGTATAATTAAACCAGTCAGCTAACTAAAACCTCATTAAATACAGTATAGGAAAATGAAGCCAAGACACACATGCATTCAGAACGGCGTGCTTAAAATAGTTATTTTCCATACACATCAGATTTTTCTTCTTCTTTTAGATTGTGATCTCTTTGGGCACCAAATGTTTCTGCAAATGTTTTTATACAGAGTTCAGCAAAATGGAGCATTGATACTGGTTGGAGCTTTTGGTTCATACCCTTAATTGTATTCTATTTAGAGACTTGCAATGATCCATTTGATTGGTCTAAAATAAATTACTATAACACCCATTTATTTATTTATTTACAAAAATCAAATTGACAGCCATAAGTAAAAAGGCTGTTTTAAAATTAACATTTCTGGTTTAGCGTGCTCTGTAATCACTGGACATGATTCTAACTAAATTCACGCTATGGAAACTGTTAGAACTGATCCTGCCTTCACTATCAACTGCTGTCTGACACCAGAGAGCATTTATTCTGACAGGACATGGTCAATTAGCAGAGGCCCTCATCCCATGGGCTGGACCTCCTGCATGTAAAGCTTCCACACCACTGCACTGGAATCCTCATCATTAACTAGTAATAGTTCTGCCAAGTGAGTCAAAAGGAAACACAGCTCTTGCTCAAACCAAACAGGAGCTGTGGTGAGTTGTTCTTAGCAAAAAATAGGTCTAATATACTTCATCAGAAGGGGGAAAGGAGGATAGCATCTGCAATTCTTTGTTTATAGTAACATGGTTCAGTGATCTGTTTCTGCACCCTGTGGAAATATGGTTTCAATTTTGCTTTTAATCAATGTTGCCAACACATTTTCTTCCTTGTTAAACACTTCTCTTAAAGTGAATACAAAGACAGTTTAAGATTAATGTCTCAATTATATTACAGTAGTGGCTCGTTTGGTTTCAAATTCAGTTCACATTTGTTTAAAGAAAAGGTGCAAGCACTGTGCTTGATAAATGGAATCACAGATGGCTTTAAGATACATCATCATTACTGACTTGTTGGGCAGAGAAAAAAGTTACATAAACAACTTTCCAGAATCCAGGTCTTGAAGGTAAGGTCTTTGCCCATGTTGTTGTATTTCTTACACCCTTACAAAAATTTCCTCAGCTTCTGCAGATGCTCAAGTATAGAATATGGACTATAAGAACAGCTGGCTTTAGATATTCTGAAAAACTGTTTTGAGTTACAGCTCGATACAACTATTGGGATGTTATTAGCTTTGACAATATGTCTGGAATGTCAAGTGCTTTGATTTGTTTTTAAATTTAAAAAGAACAGTACAAATTATAAAGTTTATTACCTTTCAACATTTTAAAGAAGTCCTCCTAAAAGGATAAAAACTAAAATATTATCCTACTAGACCGGATAGTTTCAGATCCTTTGGTAAAAATCAAATTATGGAGTTCTAAATTTTCCAAATGGTCAAGAAAAACTGGTTCAACAAAAAATAATAAATGATATCTAAACCCACATAATGCAATAATATTAATATCCACAATTCCAGTGCTGGGACTGATTTAAGTCAAACATAGAAGGATAAATGTACGGGCAATGAACAAAGAGTGCTAAGAGCTGAAGTGTTTTCGCAGATTTCACTGATTAGCCAATAATTTATTTTCAGTCTCAAGCACACAGATATTAACAAGTTTCTGTAATGTGCTGATCATCATATATAGTATTTATATCCCACTGTCCAATGATCTATGTTGTTAACAATGCGAGTTGCAGAAAACAGTGGGTTATAATAAAGTTAAGGAATAAGGTGCACATCAAACATTTGCTATTACTCCTAGAATATGATGAATGATTTTTTTAAAAAACTTGACGTAATGATTCAGGTTTCCGAATATCAAATTATACTTGAGAAAGCATGCTGTAACACTGTATTCATGACTCCTGACCTGTTCAAGACCTCTTAGCAATTGGTCTATGAGTAAAGCAGAACCATAGAAGTAGGTGTGCCAGTTGAAAGACAACAAGCTAAACAGCTCAATGATTCTCTGTCCAGAGCCAGATGCAAATTAGAGCAACCCAGGGGCTGCACTGAAATGTACTAGCTGGCAGAGCCCCATAAAGACCATATGCCAGCTGTGGTAGCTCGAATGAATAATGCATCATGCTCTAACCACTTTTACTCACCACCCACAACAAATCCTCCCTAGCACCAAAGAGTCAGGAGAGAGCATAGAAGCTAACTCAGCTGACTCCACACCTATTGGGGACTCTCCCATATCAGCAGTATCCCAACAGGACTTGAGGCAGAAAGGGAGCAGAACAGGGTTTACAATCTGGTCATATGTATTTTTATACTACCTATCATGGCCTTAGTTATCAATCTCAACAAATAATTTACATATTATATACAAATCAAGAGCATACCGTCGAAACTTCAAAGCACCAATTTAAATTATATTTCATCTTAAAGGGAAAAATCCCTCTCTTCTGAAAATGACTTTTTTTTCAAAGAACATTTTGAAAAGCAGATTTCCAGTAGTCAGACAACAGAAATATCATCAAAATCTTAATTACTACAGATCTTCCAGGCACCAAAACACTTGCCTGCATATGGTTTTAGGAGCCAGGGTTTCAACAACAGTCTGCTATTGCAGTTACTTTTGCTTCTGAATTTTAGATCAATGTTTGCCCTTCCTACTCATATAGCCTTAAAGAGTTAACTATAAAAAGTATAGTATCAGAGGGGTAGCCGTGTTAGTCTGGATCTGCGAAAAGCGACAAAGAGTCCTGTGGCACCTTAGACTAATCACAGGACTCTTCGTCGCTTTTTATAGAGTATAGATAAAAGTAAAACAGATTCCCTACCAAAATGCTTTGAGGAGATTTACGTTCATCAGAAACCTGATCCCACATGGTGCAGAGTACCCAAAGTATATATCACCAGCCCGGAAAGTAACTACCCTTTAGTGAATCAGTGAAGAAATGGAGCAAGGGTTGCTATCAAGCGTAATGGTATAGTCAAAATTATGCAAAGAAATGCATAGCCTATCAAAATTTACATTATTTGAATACTTGTACAAATTATAGTCTGCTTTTATTTGAGAGTGTCTGCTACTCTAAAACAAATGCACATATACCAGAAGTAATTACAGGTGACAGTACGGTCTGATGGTACCAGCCAATGAGAAAAGAGAAACCATCTTTAAACAAGAACACCCTCAACTGAACTTGTACCATTGGGATTCATTTTCAACAGGATCTAAGTGCAGGTAAATGCCTTCTAATTTTTCATCTAGGTCACTGATTCATCTCCAACCCATTAATAAAAGTCATCACCACTTGAAGGCAGTTTGGCAATCTACGCAAAATGAGTTTGTAATTTCTACACAGTTCCTATTGTTCAGATATGCACATCACAGGAATTGCCATAACTGGCACTGTGTGCCATCCACTGTTAGTGGTGGTGAGAACTCTGAATCATTCATTGCTAAAATGTAATAAATTAGCCTTTAAAAACTGTTCTGAATTCTGAGAGTCTGTTGCATTTTCAAGGAGAAATGATGGAATGTGAACTATTTAAAAAGAAAATTATTTTCTCTGCCAAGCAAGAAAATGCACTGTAGGTCAGATGCAATGCATACATCTTTGTGATGTCAAGAATCAGATATGTATGCTCTTTCAGGTTTTTGGAATTCAAAACATATCTACTATTTTTCAAAGGTAAGTAAAAGTTTATCTCAAAGGCTCAAAGTGCTCAAACTAACACACACACTCTCTCTCCCCACCTCCCTTCCCCCCCCCACCCCAAATTAAAATGCAGCCAACAGCCACACAGCACATTACATAACAGTAAAAAGATGACAACATTTTGGCCAACACCATGAGGAGACGCCCAGAGTCTTATCAATGTGAAATAGGATCCCTGGTATTCAAAGAGAGTGCACAAGACCTCAGTTTTTCTGCTCTTATCTAAGGCCTCAGAAGAATGCATGTAAGGACACTTTTTGTGCATATATTAGAAGCAGCTCTATAGTTTGCAATAAAAGTCATAAAATATTATTACGCACGCTTTTATCTTCTGATCCACAGGCTATGAATTGCCCACAGGGAGTGACAGCTATTCCACATGGGTGGCAGCGGTTAATATGTCCTTCAAATCGACGTTCACACCTTTAAGGGAATTAAAATAAACTGAATTAACGCTGGCTAAAAAGTAGTTTTTTAAACTAGCTGCAGAGTTGGTAGTTACATTCACTTATTTTTGTTAAGTTTTGCTAAATTCAGATCAATATCTGCCTAGTTACCAATACAGTACTAGAAATTAAATCTTCAATATCATTTTTGCAGGCAGATAGGAATAATTGATGTTAAAGGAATATAATAATCTCCTAAAATAAATTTGAAACACTGGAAAGTTAGAATGTAAAGTTACCAACTCGAATTTTTCCATTTGAGATTTAAATTTTCTGGGCTAGAGACAAAAAAACTCCTGTAAATTTAAATCTGGGATCACTCAATCAGCAAATATTCCAGCCACAGTTTAGTAGACCAATTTGACTCTCAAGCCCAGTGCTTAAATTCTCAGCTAATGTTAATACACATAAAGGGTCTAACTTCATTTGATTCAGGCAGCTCCAAAACTCCTCTCTCTCTTATGTGAGTTCTGGACACTGTGTGCCAATTTCTGCACTGCTACTTCACAACATGCAGTGCATAGTTCTCTACAACTACTGTATGTCGAAACAGCACAGTCAATGGACTGCCCTTTCCTACCTTAACTATTAATTTGTGAATTGCTTTTAAACTTGATATGTCTAAATTCAGCTTGAATGACATTTTTGAAATAATACTGCACTATATTATAAACATTTTCAATTATATGGACTTTCCAGATATATTTGTACAGAATAAAATGGTACATCTTATGAAATCTATTATGTGCCAAGATTAAGTCTGTGGTCTTCACAGCAAGCTGTAGCCTCTAGAATCACCAAAACAATGTACCGCCATTAAAACATTCTTATACAGAAACTTTCTGTATGGAGAGTACCAATTTAGTTTATGCACAATAGCAGAATTCTTTTTCTCATTGGGATTTTGGATACACATCATGGCATACATTTCACAATGATTTGTGAACATATAATATATAGATGCTTAAAATCTATCAGACGAAGCAAAAATGAGTGGTAGCGAAAGATCTATTGTTGGGTTAATTATTACTGCATTTCCTGTACACTATTCGTACTGATGAAAACTTACAGTATACTTCCCCATTTACATGCTATTTTTACACTGAAGCAGTTAGTGGAAAAATTTAGAGAGAAAAGGAAAAATATTCACATGGTGTTCATTGATTTGGAAAAGACCTTTGACTGAGTTCCACCCAGGGGCGGCTCCAGGCTCCAGCACGCCAAGCACATGCTTGGGGTGGCAAGCCACGGGGGACGCTCTGCCAGAGCTGCGAGGGCAGCAGGTGGGCTGCCTTTGGCGGCTTGCCTGCCTGCTGTGTTTGGGGAGGCAAAATGCCTAGAGCCGCCCGTGCTTCCACCAGAAGTCATATGGTGGTGTCTGAGGGAGAAAGTGGTACCAAAACTTTTGTGTGTGGCTTGTTCAAGCCATGCATGTAGATGCAATGTCAATAGTAAGAACTTCTAGTGGTGAAACAGATGAACTACTAGTAAACATGGGCATGCATCAGAGATCGGCAATGAGCCTTTCTTCTTTATCCTTGTCCTGGATACCCTGACAAGGAACATACAGAAAGAGGCACCTTGGTGGATGCTGTCTTCAGATGATATTCTATGCAGTGAGCAGACAGTCTAGAAGAGGATCTTGATGAATGGAGAGATGTGTTGGAGAGATACGGGTCAAAATAAACAAAGAAAAAATAGTATATGGTATGGCATTTCAATAATGTGAACACTGAAAAATTATCCTTGAAACTAGAAGGGTAGATAAATATTGAAAATGCAAAAAAGTTTCAAGTATCTGGGTTCCAGAATCTGGGGTAATGGAGGATGAAATTAGAGCTAGGATAATTAATGCTGGGCTCAAACGGAGAGACGTTAAGTGGTATAATATATGTCAGGAAAATTGTTGGCAATCCTTCGGAGTTTGATGATTGTCTTCCTTAAAATGATAGCCAGTTATCACTGGCAGATCCGGAGGTGGCTAATGAGACCAATTCAGGATCCACAGATCTTTTCACAGTTGGGGCAGACATTTCCTGGTGTAAGGGGTAGACCTGAATCATTGACTCAGGCTGCAGTGCATTCTTTCCTCCTTTCCCATTTCGCCATTTCCTGTTGTCTTCCTCGGATCTCGAAATACTGGGATCCTTGTCACAAGGTCCTTTTCCATTTTGATCAGTTGAGGGCTTGGATTTTCCATGAGTTTTATATCAATGTTCTTCATGTTGGCTTTCAGGATGTCTTTAAAACACTTTTTGCCCACCAAAAAGTGTGACAGAAAATACCAGTAGGATTAAAAGGGGAAAATCTATAAAACAGTGGTACATCCAGTTTCAATGCATTGCATTGAGTGTTGGGCAACAAAGAAGAAACTTTGAATAAATGATCTGTTCCAAAGGAATGCAAATGTTGAGATGGATTAGTGGTGTAAGCAAGAAAAACCAAGTCAAGAATGTATTTGTTAGAGACATGTTCAAAGTAACACCCATACACAAAAAAATGAGGGAGATCCATGTGTTTTATGTACTACAAGCTTTATGGACATAAAACCAAAAATTTGTAAAGTGCATAACTGTTCAATGCCCCTTTACCGCAGACTTCTTCCATGATAAATCAGAATTCTCTAAACTCAGCCATTTTTTAATTCTTTATGTGAATAACACCTACTGGAGTAGGTGGAAAGGGGAGAGTAAACTATTTTCTTCCTTGCGTGAACTAAAAAAAGGACTAAAAAAAAGTCAATTTTTCCAGAAAATTGCATTTGTGAATAGAGCAAGGACAGAAAATGTCATCTGAACAGGAGAACATTTTAGAAAATTATAAGCTAGTGAAAATCTGGGGATATAACAATCTTTTTTGCAACTTCACTACAACAGTCATTGCCAGTGAGTATTATAGTTCATATTTACAGACAGATACTTTAAATATGGGCCACAAATGACCTGCTTTAATTTTTTTTAATTTAGCCATCTGAACTCAGTGAATATAATGACCCTGCCAAACTAAACAAGCAGCAAGAACATAAATAAATTATTCCCTTCCCCCCAGGACACATTTAATTGATTACCCAGCTTTTACTTTTAACTACTTTACCATTCACCAGCTTTGCTTATATTAATATTTTAAAAAGGAAAAGGCAGGTTAGGTGATCTGTGAAAAGTTCTCAACTCATTTATTACTCTTCTAGAATAGTAGTTAGACCAGCTGATTACAAAAACATAGGAACATAATAGTTTCCAACCACAGACGTTTCCAGTTCTACTACTTTTTGACATTGGTGTGGGTAATAAGACGCCACATTTTGGCAAGACCTTACATGCCCTTCTATGGGCTTAACAGATTTTTTACAAACAAAAATAGTGAAAATAACTGAAAACAACATCAAGTATTCCTTAATCCAAAAAACCAAACCAATAAAGCATACAACATTACCTTTAATAAAAACAAACAAGAAACCCAAGAATCACTTGAAACCAATGCACCTCCCCTCTCTTTCAAATCAGTTCTCTAAAACCCTTTTCTTTTAGAAATATTTCCTACCTAACCCTCCTCAACAGAGATCTCCCCAAATCTTCCTATTCCTGAACCACTGTTCCTCCTCCTTTTTTTTTTTTTTTTTTTGTTTGGTTTGGGATTTTTTTTGTGGGAGATGCAGCGGGAGATCTTTTCTTGTGCTAGATTGTATTTTGGAGGAGGGGAAGTCTGGTTTTAGAAAGTACTACATACATTTCTGGCTGAATATACATGATTCATAACAATAATTTAGTTACATAAAAGTCCATTCCCATTTTAAACACTAGCTCATATGGTGGATCTGTTACAACAGGTATGCTGGCACCATGTTTTGGAAACACTGTCATTGCCATAGCACAATATACTATTTTATATTTGAAATAAGTGATATCTGAGGTAAATATGTGATAATAGTTGACAAATGTTGACTATTCAATGGCTTCTACTTTAGTGAGCTTTCCCTGGGCAACCAAGGGCTAAAATGTAACTTTTATTTTGTATAAGCAGTTAATATTCTAAACAAACGATGTGAGATTATCCTTTAAAAAGAAAAAAAAAAAAAAAAGCTGAAGATTGCAAGCCTGATTCCACACTCCATTATACTAATTTTATACTGGAATAGTAGAAAAACCACTTATGTAATGAAGAGACACATCAGGTCCTGCATATTTACTATAAAGAAAAAAAAAACTACTTTTGAGTTTACTGTAGCTACTGCTGGCTAGCCATTTTCTTCATAAAATAGTTAGTATGTGCCTTATATGTTCAGAGCATAGTACAGATATTAAAGAATTATACCCCACTTATTTAAGAAAGTATGAAGACTCTGAATAAGGATAATATCTGACTTTTTAGTTCTAATGTAAGTAATCTGGCCTTACCTCAGTGTTCTCAAATCCCACAGTTTGATGCCATCACCAATGGCTGTGGTCATGAAAAGACTGTAAGCTTCAAGCGGCTGAGTGCTAAAAGCTGATCCCTGTAACATAAGAAATTTCTTTCAGATGGCAGCACTTCAGGTGTTTAGAGATTTCATGCATTCAGTTAAAATCTACACAGACATTACCTACCTTGAGCTGAAATATAAAACTGGGGCTTTGCAATACCATCAGGGTTCAATTTGTAAGTACTTCACATGAGTTTGCCACACACCATACCCTTCAGGTTCTTCAGAACATGAACCTTCAAGACCACCTCTCTAAAACCCTCTTCCTGTAATGTACCCCTTGCTAAATTTAGAACTCTTTGCTGGAGGAAGTATCTATTGTAAGCAAATCCATACTACAGTCCTTCCACGGTCTTCACACAAAGAGACAGGTTGCAGCCTGATCAACAGCCTTTAATAAGACAACAAGAACAGGGAAACAGCCACTCTTATTGGCAGGAACTGACACACTGAGCAAAAGAACTTTTTAAAAGAAGCTAAGGAAACACTTGAGGTGCCTTAGCAACAGCTCATTCTAGAAATTATGGAACACCCCACTGAGTGCGTAGTCATTAGAGAACCCCTCTTGGCTCTCTAACTACCTTGCTAAGAATTATGGAATACATGATCAGCATACCAGCTGCTGGCAGTCAGAACAGGAATGCTTTCGCATCTCACACTGCCTTATTGAGAGGTTCAGACCATATTTTCCATTTTCCACAAAAACTTTATACATAGTAGGGGTCAGCAAACCATAAAATTCCCTCCTCTCTGCTCCCTTCCACAAGGAATTATCATGCTGCCAAGCCCTTGGGTTGAATACTTTACATTCTGTCTCAGAGAAACACTGTAGATGGGTCAATTATACAAAGGTGATATATGTTAATGTTCTCCACCAAGGTATAATCCATCTAAGAGTGTAATAGCCATAGAATGAATAAATACATTTTTATATAAATGCAAAACAAGCAAGGAAAATCTTAGCAACTTTCAACTTAGTTATGGTGTTTGTTTGGGGTTATAAATAGAACTTACATCAACATGCAAACAAAGAAATAGAAGAAAAAATAAAATGCAGGGATTAACCACCTCTACAGAGCTAAACCCTATAATACAGGGATAGGCCAATACCAAACAATGGACCATATTCAGCCCAGGCATAAGTTGGTGTAATTTCCATTGCCTTTAATAGAAGTTACACTCGTTCACACTAGGACTGAATTTGGCTTCATGTCTTTAAATAATTAAATCCAGCCTAACTCCTCTCATTTGTAAACATCCATATTAACAAACCTTCGTCTTTTTTTGCTAGCTACAAATCTTGTTACCAGGAAACTAAAACTAAACAGTGCAACTCCCCTCACCACCCATTCAAGTTCTTGAACTGGCTGCATACAACAGAAACCTCATGGTCATTTCCCGCAATCGGTGCTCAGCTGCCAAGAATCTTCTGTTCTTCACAAGAGCTGGAGTACAACTGGGAAATACTCCAATATATATGGATACTGACCACTGCCATAAAAGCGATCTCCAAATAGAGTAATGATAACAACTCTAGAAATACAAATTAATTCCCCAAATGGCAAGATTAAATGTGGCATCCAGTATTCACTTAATAGACTTGTAATTGCCTCCCCACCTTCTCTCTCTTGTACAATTCTCCTTAAATTGAAAATCCCCATCTCCTGCTTCATAGGATGCTCCAATATGCACTATGCTGCTGATTTAACAGTATCACACAAGTCAACTGGAGTATGGAGCCAACAATTGTCTTGGGTGTTGTAACGTTATTTTATATCTCCAAAGTGCAATATGGCCAAAATACATCAGCTCTTTTCAACTGATAACTGGAAACAGGAAAATCTAATTCCGCCCTGTCCCACAACTCTCTCCTCAAATCTTCACTAACTTCTTGTCCATTTCTGTACTCATTGCAAAATCTCCCTGGTAGCCTTCAAGGGCCTTTTAAGCATCATGTCCCTTGTGCTTCAGTCTCATCTCTTCCTATTCTCTAGACTATTCACTGAACTCACTGAATTCCACTAGTTTTAATTCTGTCCTCCTTCCATTTCTGAACCTGGGTAATTGATTTTAGGTCCAAGCTCTCCCCCCTGTCCATAATTCAGGGCAGACTCACAAGACCTTATTTTTTCCATTGCCTTGCATCTTATATAGTCATTTGGTAGTGTATTACACCCAATTCACACTTACTTTACACAGGTGTAAATGATTTCACAATGTGCAAGTTAGGGGGAAAAAAAAATCAGACAAGCCCTTTTCAAAGCCTCTCTCTTCTCTACGGCTTGTTAACACTATGTCGTTTTAAATCTAACTCCTAACTCTCAAACTTTTCTCTATTCTCCAATATTCTAGTGTCTCTGACACAGAATTATGATGTCCAGCCATTATTAGATGTTGTTACGACCACTGCTGAATTAAGTCCTGCATATGCTGCTTATATTTTCAAGCTGTAAGCCTGCGTGAAGTATTTTCTAAAGACACCATACAAAAATAATTTTGCATTGCATTTTTTTTTTTAAAGGAAACACTACATCCAGGTGCCTGTGTCTAATCAAAGAATGCTAGCTTACCTACCAGTAACTGGAGTTCTCTATCAGAATATATTGCTTCCATGAATGAACACTCTTAGATCTGCACAAGAAGAGTGCACAAGTCCAGCAAGGAAAATCTATTTAGCCAATGATTAAAAATGATCTACTTTCACATTTACTGGTACTATTATATTTGGGCACATTACTGTGAACTGCATTTTTCATGTATTTGTTCATGTGATAGTACAGTCCCCATGAGGCTATAGGGCCCATTCACTTCAGAGGGACTTCTCACATACTTAAAGTTACACCTGTGCGTAAGAACTTTGTTGAATTGGGGCCAAAATGCTGAATATTGCACAGCACATGTTAAGGGATGCACATAACAGCATGTCAAAAATTGATGTGTAAGACACGGAACACAGAGGAATTATCTGACAAGCGTAACGGGAAGCCAGAGACTCAAATGGACGCTCATGAAGGGAGGGAGGGGGTACTGAGGACTCCAGCTATCCCACAGTCCACAGCA
>NC_133771.1:134019712-134022664 GCF_003597395.2 Chelonoidis abingdonii
CAAGACAGTGTGCCTTGCATTGAGTGAAAGGTGTGAAGTTAGTGATGTGGAGTTCCATGGCCAGAGAAGTGAATTCTTCTTCGGTGCTTGGCTCATACCTTATCCAGAGGTGTACGCGCCGCCGTTGCACGTTCGTCGGGAGACAAGCTTTCCTAGAACTCCAGTGGGCCGGCAGGTTGCTCCTAGATGGCGCCCCATGTCGATATATACCCCTGCAGCCGCCCGCCCACTCCCTCCTTCTTACCGCGTTGATCGGTCGTTTGGAACTGTGGAGGCGGGCATAGCTGATCCTCCACGCCCCTCCCTCCCTAGTTCTCTTTGTTATCGTGTATATTACAGTTATTTGTAGTTTACTTGATTAATATAGTGTAGTTATATATAGTTGTTGTATAATAGTTAGGTTAGTCTAGTCTACGTTGTGGGCCATGCTCGACCCTCCTCCCGGCCTGTCGCGCGGCGCGGATGCCTGGGTTCGCCGGGTTCAGAGCGTGCTTGGCTTGTTAAAAAGCGATGCCCACCAGTGATCCCCACGTACGCCTGCTTAAAGTCTGGGGGAATCACACATCCAGATGAAAGTGCCGCATCTGCAAGGCCTTCCACGGCCGCAATAAGAAGGAGGCTGAGACGCAACGCACTCCGGAAGCTCCTTATGGAAGCCACTTCACCCGCGCCGGTGCGCACAGCAGGACTCCGCACCGGATCCCATCCGGGATTCGAAAGCGCAACGACCGCCCGTCTCGAGCCCGAGCTTTCCTGGGAAAAGTCCATCCTTCATTCCTCTTACCCGGCTAAGGCAGCCTGAGGAGCCCCTGATGCCGCCGCGCTCGCCCGTAGCCCGCCGTGGCTTTTGACTTCCGGGCGGGCAGGTTCCGTCGGTTCCGATCCCGTCTTAGCTCCCCGCCAAAGCTTGGGGTTGTGAGCTGTGGGGGGGGGGAGTGTCCCGGGGTCCAGCGGCGGCCGGGGACATGTGCTCGGTGGCGGGGCGAGGGCGGCGTATGCGCGCTTTGTGAGGAAGCCTTGGCGTGGGCCAGACCCCGGCACCGCCGGGGCGGTAGTCGCTTCAAGGGCAAAGCCGGAGGCGATGAGGGAGCACCGTCCGCCGAGAATCCAGTCCAGAGAGCACCGATTGCAACGCCGCGGCGCCCTGGGCACCCGATCAGGCTGGACTCTGGGGGGCACCATCGGCCGGCCATGGAGGGAGCTTGCGAGTGGCGCCGCTCGCGGAGGTTCCCGGGCTACGGCGTCGCCCCGGGCGGCACCGGGTCGTGACGTCCGCCAGGCTGCCGATTCATCTGCACGGCTCTCAGTGTAGGGCCAGCTTTTAATGGGATTGAGCCTGCAGCTCACCAGGGAATTGGTGGGAGGGAAAAGAAGGAGGGGGGAAGGTGAATTGTCCTCTCTGTTTTGTAATTCAAGGAGTTTAAGTACAGTAATCTTCCAGGGTAACCCAGGGAGGGGAAGCCTGGGAGGAGGTAAAGAGGGAGAAGGGAAGTGGGTTATTTCCCTTTGTTGTGAGACTCAGGCCATCTGAGTCTTGGGGTCCCCCAGGGAAGGTTTTGGGGAGACCAGAGAGAGGCAGGCACTGAAATTCCTGTCTGGTGGCAGCGATATGAGATCTAAGCTGATAATTAAGCTTGGAGGTTTCATGCTAGCATCTTATTTTCTGAACTCTAAGGTTCAGATCTGAGTAGGAAAGCTATGACAGGGCAGTGTTGTCTAGTGGCTACGACAGCAGGCTAGAAGTCAAGAGACCTTGGTTCCTGCCTGGCTTGGCCATTGACCTGTTGGGTGATCTTGGGCAAGTCACATCCCTGATCCTTGCCTCAGTTTCCTCTTCCACACTGCATCTGTCTTTGTTTGAATCAGGGAGTGTATCTCACTGTGTGTTTGCACAGAGCCTAGCACAACTGGGCCCTGATGTTTGTTGAGGCCTCTAGACTCTTCTGAAATACTACAAATAAATAATAGTGTTAAAAACCAGCTTAGCAGGAACTGTGTTGAGACTTCAGCACAGACAGGGCCGCGGAGGCCCTCAGTATGCTAGACTGCCTTGGAAGCCTGCCACCCCAGGTGCTCCTCCAGCGATGCTAACAAGAATGGCTATGTTAGTGTGGATGGGTGCAGTGAGGATGCAGGCTAAACCCCTCGAGTGCTGAGCATTGTCCAGTGCCTTCCCACAATCCCCTCCTGTGCCCAGTTAAACAGACAAGTTGTCTGGCTGGGATGATTTAGTTGGGAATTGGTCCTGCTTTGGGCAGGGGATGGGATGAAATGACCTCCTGAGGTCCCCTCCAACCCTGATAGTCTGTGGTTCTAAGTTCTTCCACAAATTCACTGGGAAAGTCTCACAGAGCAGTTCAGCGCTCTATCCCACAAAGACCCCCAGGATGTGCCCTGAGGAGTCTTTGATGCACACAGGTGAGTTCAGCCCCAGTGAGGACGCAGTAAGGCTTTGTAATGTGACTGTTCATACCCAGACTAGGCTAACTCAGGTGCTGATTATCTGAGTGAAGCAAGCCACACCCTTATTCCAGAAGGTGTCTTTTTCCAGTTTAGCTTAACCCCTTTATAGTGCTTTGTATAATTATGCTGGTAAATTTCCCCATCTAGACAAGCCCTAAATCAGTTTTTAAACTGATTTCGGTTCAGCTGATTCAAATCAACTTCTGTGTATAGACAAGGTAAAGGAAATATGCTACCCCAGTCCTTCAGGCAGGAAAACAAAGGCACTGTCGACCAGGCAGTGACATTTTAAATGCTAACAGTTCTTTTTCAAAGGGGAACGTTTGCTCACAGTCAGAGTGGGAACAGTTATCTTGCCAGGAAGCCAAAAAATACCTTTAGGAGGACATTTCTGTGTGTTCCATTCTATGCATCTGATGAAGTGGGTTTTAGCCCACAAAAGCTTGTGCTCAAATAAATTTGTTAGTCTCTAAGGTGCCACAAGTACTC
>NC_133771.1:134023176-134026134 GCF_003597395.2 Chelonoidis abingdonii
CGGACTTTCGGCTATACAAGACCACGCAGGCTTCTCCACCGACCTCCGGTCCCTCCACCTACGGCAGATCTTGGCTGGCTGAGCTCTCGGAGCTGCCGCGTTCCAACCCAGTGCAGCAAGTGCTCTTGGGAAGTAGGAAACCTGCAACCAGGGTTACCTACTGCGCGAAATGGAAGAGGTTTTCCTGCTGGTGTTCAGTCATGAGGACTGTCACAGGCTTCGAGGTTTCCATCCAAGTGCCTACTGGAAATCTCTATGGCACTTACACACAAGGCTCGCGGCTCTCATCCCTCCGGGTTACTAGCGGCCATTTCCTCCTTCCATCCAGGCGAAGGCTACTTCCTGCCTTTCTCAACCGATGGCTGTCTCGAGGTTCCCTCAAGGGCTGGAGGCCTGTTCCCAGGTCCGCTATCCCGCCCCTCTGGACTCAATTGTTCTTATTATTTATCTCGAAATAATGGCCCTCTTTCGACCCTTGGCAACCTTGCTCTCTCCTTGTACCTATCGTGGAGGTGGCGTTTCCTTGTGGCCATTACATCGGCCAGGAGCGTCTCAAGAGCTTCGTGCTCTGTAGCGGACCACCCATACACGATATTCTAAAGACAAGGTACAAAACTCCGCTCCCGCATCCGGCCTTTCTCCCCCAGGTGTCTCCATACACCTGAACCAGGCCATTTTTCCTTCCAGTGTTTACCAAACTCTGCGTTCGCAGAGCGCAGAGCTTGCATATCACTCGATGTTCGTCACAGGGCGCTGGCGTTTTACATTGACCGCCACTGACCCTTCCGGAGGACTCCCAACTTTCGTTGCCGTTGCGACAGGATGAGGCTTCACCTGGTCTCGTCAACAACAATATCCTCCTGGCTGACGGCCTGATCAAAACATTGTATGCTTGGCTACACTTCTCCACGGGCGCGTTACCTCATTCCACGAGGCGCAGCGTCCCTCGATTCCTTCCCTCGCCGTGTGCCTATAGAATATGCTCGTGCAGCACATGGTCGTCCAGTGCACACTTTTTCTGGCCCTTTACGCCTTGTACCAGCAGTCGGGACGATGCGGCTCTTTGCTTGGCAGTTTTTACATTCTACAGTCTCCCAACTCGCCCACCACCTAGGTAGGCTTGGGATTCAACCTACTTTGGATGAATATGAGCAACATCAACAGCAAAGACTGTTACTCCCTTGTAACTGTTGTTCTTCGGATTGTTGCTCATATTCCTTCACACCGCTTCCTTCCCCACTGTCAAGACGTAGCCGGCAAGAAGACGTGAGGAGCGCGGGTTCGGCGGGGCCTATGATACGTGCGCAAAGGCGCCACGCCAGGGGGCGCCTTGCCGAGGCCCGGGTGTTGTGGGGAAAATCTTCCGACGAGTGCACGCGGGCTGCGCGACACCTACTTTGGAATGAATATAGAGCACATATGAGCAACACATCTCGAAGAACAACAGTTACAAAGGTGAGTAACCGTCTTTTTCTCACCCAAAGTGACCTTTCAGTGCCACCTGAGCCTCACTCTCCGCTCCTAGACACACAGGACTCATTTCTTGAACTGCCACTCTCTCCACCTGAACTGGCTTTCACTGACGGGGAACTTGATTTACAGAAGCAAGCAGAGTTCTCCCCTCCTGCTTCTCCTCCACAGGTGCCTCTACCACCTCAGGTCATGGCTCAAGGTCACAACCTCAGTTTCCCTACTTTGCCCCCTGTGGGGGGCACCTGGGTTCTCCTACCCTATGCCTTGGCCTCAGTGGTACCCGTGGCAACATCCGCCTACCAATCATCCTCCTTCCGTGCCTCAAGCTCCTGCTCCGTCTACTTCTAGGGTGCCTGAGCCCCCTCCTGAGACTGGGAGCTACGCACCATATCCTGACTCACCGACTCCTAACTCACCACTAGCCTCAGATGAAGCCCTCCTCCCTTCACCTCCACAGGCCATGAACGACTGCAAACAATTTCAAGAACTTTTTAGGAGGGCGGCACTCAGTCAAGATATTCCCTTAGAAGAGGTTCAGGAGATGCACCACAAACTCCTCAGAATCCTTCAACCATCTGCGCCCTCAAAAATCACGCTCCCTGTAAACAAAGCACTCATGGAGCCAGCTGACACACTCTGGCAAACCCCAGCCTCCTTAGTACCAACTTGGAAGAAGGCTGAATGTAAATACTATGTCTCTGCAAGGGACGCAGACTTCCTATTTTCTCATCCACCACCGAACTCTCTTGTTATGGATGCAGTTGCATAGAGGATGAAACAGTCACAATATCGACCCGCCCCGCAAGACAAGGACCTTAGATGCCTTGACGTCCTGGGCTGCAACGTTTATACGTCCTCTACACTACAATTCAGAATTGCAAACTATTCTGCTCTCCTCGTGTCATAAACAGATTGCTAAGGGTTAATGTTTCTTTTACCTGTAAAGGGTTTACAAAGGGAACCAAACACCTGACCAGAGGACCAATCAGGAAACAAGATTTTTCAAACCTCAAGGGAGGGAACGTCTGGGTGTGTGTTTTTGTGTTCTGTTGCTCTCGTCTATGAGAGTGTTCTCTATCTCCAGGCTTCTCTAAACTTCTGTTTCCAAGAGTAAGTACAAAGGTAGAAAGACAATAGGCTTATATGTTTTTTTTTGTATTTACATGTGTGTAGTTGCTGGAATGTTTTAAATTGTATTTCTTTTTGGATAAGGCTGTTTATTCATTTTTCTTTTAAGCAATTGATCCTGTATACTGTCATCTTAATACAGAGACCATTTTTATGTCTTTTTCTTTCTTTTTATATAAAACTTTCTTTTTAAGACCTGTTGGATTTTTTTCCTAGTGGGGACTCAAGGGGATTGAGCCTGCAGCTCACCAGGGAATTGGTGGGAGGGAAAAGGAGGAGGGGGGAAGGTAAATTGTCCTCTCTGTTTTGTAATTCAAGGAGTTTAAGTACAGTAAACTTCCAGGGTAACCCAGGGAG